>NC_060122.1:375788168-376091198 GCF_021461395.2 Schistocerca americana | reverse complement strand
TGTGATTTACAAGAGAAGAGTTAAGAACTTTTATACAGTTTTGAATGTAAGTGAAAGGCTGTGCAGAGAAAATAAACATATTTTGAGTATGAGCTTCGATTTCATTCAGAATCTTCATCTATCAAGTGTACCTGTTCAAGACCTATTTTATCTCCGGTAGCTGACAGTTAATGTTTTGTGTGTTCACAATTTCAAGCACAATATGGCATTTCATGTACTCTTTAGTGCATCACTATCTCACAACGTGCATCCACTATGCTATAAAAGTTGTGCAGCTGTTTGTGATAACCATCCAGCGCAAACACAAATAACAGTTTAATAAGAATTTGGTAAGATCCCGTGGATGCTCGAAAATTTTAGAAAATATAGGTATCCTTTCCTATCAGGGCGCATTATTTCTTACCATCTCTTGGAACAATCAAGAGATCACTGCGACGAGTAGACAGAGTATGTACTGTTATGGATTACACTGAACTGAACATACCATCGAGTGTAAGACAATTCTCTGTAAAGGTTATGTCAACAAATGAAATCTTAGACTTCAAGTCGCAGTGGACGAAACTTTACAAGAGGACAACTCATTCACCTCGGACGCAAAGAGACTGGAAAGTAGCATTCAGTGTGTCATCATTTCATCTTCAGTTATAAGGTATAGGGGACTGTAACAGCCTGGAGTATGATCAGTGGTTTAAATACACATTCCGATTAGGAGTACCTTGAGTTTCTCGATCCACCGTCAACTTGCCAGCTGTCAGAACCTATTCAGATAACTGCATTCCTACCAATGCGAAGAAGATGACAGATATAAATAAGTCGTCTGTTTACTTACTGCAGGAAGAACACATCCTAGAATTCAGGAAGACTCTTCGTCAGTGGCCAACTGCTGCGGGAGTACCGGACACAAAAGGTGTGTGATTTGTGATTTCCAACATTGACAAAGAGTTTGTTTTCGTGAACATATACTGTGAATTCTTTAAAGATTGTCTCTAACATTTACTTACATGTTCATTAAGCAGTTTGTGTGTTAAAGGGTTCAAGATTTTTATTTTTCATATTTTTCACTTATTTCGGGGAAGCCCTATCTCCAAGAGAGATATTCAGCTCTGGTCAATAAATGACACAATATTGGAGTATATAATAAGTCAGAATAATTGTTCATAGTGGTATCTCTCACGTAGTCACTGCAAACATTTAACAAAATACGCTGTAAAATATTAAAAAAGGTTTTCCCACTTTTCTCAAAACTATGTCAGATGGACATCGGGCCCTTCTGAAATAAGCGATTTCCGTCGTGCATTTGCCGAACTATGTGAATGGTCACACTTGGACAACAAAATCGTTTGATCTTGTTAGGAACCAAAGTGGCTGTAGCACAACAGTATCGTTGCAACAGATTTAGGAATACAGGTTCAATACAGCATCACAGCTCCGAAACACATCGGATGATTGGTGGGTTAACCAGCGGAAACACAGCGCAGGAGTTTTTCCTCACTTGGGCTTTTGAATTGGTACCATGCGTTTTCGCTCTCCTTTTTCTTGTGTCCTATGAAGTAATCTCAGTCGTTTGTGACGCGCAAATCTAACCCCATTACTGGACTTGCAGGCCTTTCTTGTGTGTCGACAACGTGACACTGCTCGACGCTTTTGAACTCGAGAATTACGCGAACAATGACGACGGCTAAGCGATTTACATACTGCATATTGTATGAAATTTTTCATAAGTGAGTCTAATTTATGGGCCAGAGGGGACTAACAGGCTTCTCCTGTCCGGAGTCGTGATAAATTACTGGCGGCAATCGGGATTTCTTCCTGCAGCAGTGAAACTCATTCACAAATGCGGAGTTCCTTCACCGCCGCAGGATCACTTATACGACGCCAACTAACGACCTCTTTGGACAAAAGCAAGTTATTGCCATCGACCGGCGAGAGGTCGGAATTAATAACTCGGGCGGGACGGGCAGCGAGGCAACAATTGTGTCGGGCGCAGGCGTCTCCTTTTGAAGTAGATAAGAATCGGGGCGAATATGAGTCCCGGAGGAGGACTATGAAAGCACTGGCCGACGTCAAAGCAGCCTCTCTCCCGAAGAGCGTTTCCGGCGATGCCTCTCCTGACAAGGCGCGCCGAAGCGGTAGGAGTGCAAGCCGAGCCCCCTTATTTGGTTACAAACCGCACCGCAACGGCTTTACGGCAATCACGGGCCGCCTTTACCGGAGAAACCCTAACTCTGCCGGCTAATCCCTGCCGCCGACGAGACCGCAGAGCTGCACCAGACACGTCTCGGCCTAAGGCTGGTGGCCGAACCCGAGTACCAGACCGCCTCGACGCCTTGGATCTATACTACTGTCTAAACACACAACAAAATCTCGCAATGCGGACTTGACTAATAGCGTAAATCAATTACGCGTAAGGGAATGGATAAATCTGCTGTGTGGTCTTCTGTATAAGTGGTCATCAGGTTCTAGAGAATATCATCAGTTCGGAGATGAAGACACAGAAGTTGTCGAGATAACTGATTTACTTAGTTTACATATGCAGCTCGATTCAGAATGACATAAGAACTTAATACCACTAATGAGATTACATTGGTTGCTACTTTTCACAACAATTTCATTAAAGTCGACTGTCACTGTTAGAGGAAATACTTAGTAAGTGTTTTCCAAGAAGACCAGGTCAGTGTTTTAAAAGAAAAGACAAAAGTTTCCAGTGGACGTGTCTGGATCCACGTGAAAAGCAGCCACCAATGTGATTTCCTTAGTAGTAACTGAGTTATTATGTTGCCGCAGTGGTTACACCGGTTCCCGTGTAATCACCGAAGTTAAGCGCTGTCGGGCCTGGCCGGCACTTGGATGGGTGACCAACCAGGCCGCCATGCGCTGTTGACATGTTTCGGGGTGCACTCAGCCTCATGATGCCAATTGAGGAGCTAGTCGACCGAATAGTAGCGGCTTCGGTCAAGAATACCATCTTACGACCGGGAGAGTGGTGTGCTGACCCCACGCCCCTCCTATCCGCATCCTCTACCGAGGATGACACGGCGGTCGAATGGTCCCGATAGGCCACTCGTGGCCTGAAGACGGAGTGCTTTTTTTTTTTTAGTTTGTTGATTTCGGCGAATGTTATGAGAAAGTTTGAGTCGTCGATCAAGCGATTCTTATGTGGATTCGAATGGAGTCTGGAGTTATTTATTTGTGGTGACATCGAGTATTATGTTCTGTTAAAGCTCGATTAAACTGTTTTTATGATTTTTATGACATGTATATAGAGACGACAGCTGGTTCGCCGGTGGCACTCATGTATACGTAACGATTTTACGATGTTTGATAGGTGAATGACTGTTGACTTCCGTTACTCAGTGAAGAGAGCTCTGCGCGATCGTTAACTGGCTTCAATAACTACGAACGTTATTCTACAATATGTGTAATGGGGTGTCAGATAGAAAACTTGCAAAAACCAAGAAGGAATTGTGCCACATAAATGAGAGTTGGTAGGAGTGTTGATGATTGAAAGACGATGTATACTCGATTTTCACCAGTCGCATAAGAGTGGCGTTGGTAGCGTCACTATGGCGGTGAAAAACAGATTTGGTTTAACCACACGCTGTAACAGTCGTCAACTTTAGTGACCTTTGAGATTAGTCGCAGTCAGTTGACATTAGTCACGAATGCCTTCAAGGCGACAAAGACCACATTATATAATTGAACGTGGTCGTGCAATATGGCTATAAGTAGTTGTATGTTCCTTCTGCATTATTGCGGAAAGACTTGACAGGAACTTAGCCACTGTACATGACTACTGGCAGCGGTGATCACGAGAATGTACGGTCGCAAAAAGACTAGTCTCCGCGCAGAGAAGTGACACCACCGAAAGGGAACTCCATCGTATTCGGCATATGGCTCTGGCGCATCGTAGAGCATATACAACAGCGATCTGAGCAGGAAATCTCCGTGCCAGACGCCCCGTAATTTCCAATCCACTGACAGCAAACCACCACCATATGCCACTTCAGTGGCGCCCACTGAGCGCTCTGCACAGGTGCTGACAGATTGAGTACAGGGAGTCCTTTATTTTCAATAAAATAAAAGGGAAATTTTTTAAATGCGTGAGCTATGGATAGCAATGGATCTTCAAAATGCCGTGCACGGGCCCTGGGTTGGCGACACGTCAGATTTTTCCAGTATGTGCCGCTATCCCACGGCTTGTTAACGTGCTCGACGAACAAACAACCTTTCTGCTGACGGGGTGACGCTTAGGGAAGCGTCGCTTGCCTAGGCAGAGCTCCTACAGCAGCCAATCAGAAAGGTCTTGGAGATCACGTGTGAGCGCCCACCGCGCCGAGCTGCGCGAACGAGGCGTATGGATCGCTCTCTTTGACTGACAGGCCCCCGACGAGATCAGACGCATTGGGCGGTTGCCTCCGTGCACTTTTCGAGCCCTGGCTCAATCTGTTTGCGCCTTAGGGCCGCTAAACTCACATAATGTACCCCGGCTAGATCACCAGTAAATGTTTTTTCAATAAACGGGAGACAGTTTGCCGACCGGAGTTGAAAAATTAACACTTGTTCTTTTGTAGACCCCACTTCCACCTCAGCCACATCCTGACATGCACAGCTCATCGGGGTCCTGTTGTGTTTTCTGATGAAAGCAGATTCTCTCCCGGTGCGCATTGGTTATAAGAATGCCAGTTAAGGGCCTACAACCAACCTGTTTGCTTGCTGGACACACTGGACCTACACGTGGTTTTATGGTTTGGGATACGATTACGTATGAAAGCAGGACACTCTCGTGGCTATCCCACACACTCTGACTAAAAATTTATAGCTCAGCTGGTGATTCGACCTGCTTTGCTGCTATTCGTGAAGATCATTCCAAAGGGCGTTTTCCAGCACTTACCCACACACCACTGTTATAACCCAACATGCTCTACAGAGTGTCGACATATTGCCTTCGCCCGCTGGATCACCAGATCTGCCCCCAATAGAGCACTCACGGAACATCACCGGACAACCGTCCATGTATTAACCGAACAAGTGCGAGAGGCGTAGAACACTATCCCATAAACTGTCATCCGTCACCTGTACAACACAATACATGCACTTTTCCATGCTTGCGTTCAACATTCTGGCCCTTATACAGCCAATTAATGTACCAGCATTTCAGATTTGCAATTGATATGTGGGACTGAGGGAAAGCAGGAAAAAGTATGAACGGGGCCTAATCAGTTACGGTTGGTTGCACAGTAAACACATACACTTTATTTAAGGAAATATTTTTTTTAAACAATCATTTTAGAAAAAAAGTTTGTAACACAAGTTACACTGACGGCTGAAGGCCTTATTAAGAAAGAATTGAAATTATTTGTCTGCTGAAGGCCTCGAGCAATACTTCAGAACAATTAACGGCTGAAGGCGTGAAATACAAGTGAGGAAGAAAATTACACGTTAAAAATACCAAAATAATATTTGAAACAATCATTAAAAAACGGACTTTAACACAAGCAACACTAACCACTGAACGCATTATTAAGAAGAATTCAAATTATTTAAACAAAATATTATTTTTAAACGATTGACACAATCAGACCAAAGAAAGAAGGGAGTGATACACAGACAGTGCTCCAAGGATCGACCTGAGAAAAGTCCCTACAGCTGCGTAAGCTGTCAGACAGGCAGCCAAGAGTTATGCTCACCTAACAGGATGGCAACTCAAACTAGGGACAGTTTAAACGCCGATCAATCCTCTTATCAAATCCACCTAACGTGTGATAACCAGTACAAAGATGGAATAATTCAAGTGATGACGAAGTGACAGACAGCACTGCGTCTTCAGAATCCGGCAGAAGGGCGCACTACAACCAAGGTAGATAAAAGAAACCACACTCCACACCGCAATCAAGGAGGTTGGCGAACTACACATCACGCCGGACAGCACTGGCAAGACGAGGAAAAGTACACTGTCGCAAAAATACGCTAACCTCCAGGGCAGGTAACTGGGCGTTAGCGGCCACTAGGAAGTAAAATACTGCTGGTCGTACTTCACTAATAATAACACAAAATTCAAAAACTAATAACAGACAGTAGAAGACGGCTAATAGATTCCGCCAACTCGCCACGCTCCACTTGTTGCTGTTCGTCTCACAGCGACCCTGCAAGCAGCAACGCACGAACAAACGGCTTGATCGCAAAATAGTGGAGGTTTCACTATTGGATTAACGTTCACTCAACTCAACGTCCTGGGTCCGGTGGACAATAAGGTTGTGGCCCTTGCAACGAACTACAGCCCCTCGATCCGGCATGTGATCGCGCTGCCGGACCTCTCTGCTGCTCCGTCCCAACTGAACTACCGGCACACCCGACCCGGAAAGCACTTCACGTCCTTCTAAAGGTAGTACGGATACTAGATATCGATAAACACTGCTGCTGCCACTCGCAGACAGACAACGCTAGCAAACGTAGTGGTGCCAGTAAACAGAAGAAGAAAACGAGACGCCACTACCCCTGTTACACGATGCCGAACTACCAACGACACCAACGTGAGCCACACACGGCTCAGCAATGGCTTATCTTGAGCTCACCTTGCATTTTAATTACTTACCTAGACAAATCAATTCCCGAAATTTCATTACTGTACATTAATTATTTCTTCATGTTGAGATTTTTCAGGCAGTGCATTTGACATTGCATTTTTGATGCCTACGTATGTTCAACAGTGCTTCCTGTTGTAATACCATTAAGGGGCGTAATACTACATAGGCAAAACAGGGTGATCAGGATCAGTCTGAAAAGCTAGCCGAACCGGTAATGTGAACACTGTAGTCATTAAATGATCTCGATGTGAAAGGTGTCGCTGAAGTGCTGAAACAAACTTCGAGGGTTTTTACAGGGCGTCCTGAGGAACTCCAGAATGGGAATATCTGTCCGAAAATGTCATCCAGCGACGCTACAGAGCGTCGAATTTACACATTCGAGTACCTACCTGTAGGCCTCTCCTTCGATAGCAGACGTGACTTTGTACATTGACAGATCATTGGCGGAAAGTCTCGCAATGTTGTTTGTTATTCAGTCATCGCGACTAATTGCCACGATCGCCAGTAGAGTAGAGAGAGTTAGCTGCTACTCGGAAGGGCCTTGTCTCCTATGAATACGATGCTCTGTTACCACGTTGGAAAACGGTTTCAGACACAGGTTTCCACTATCCTCCTGGAACGCTCTAAAACCACCAATGGTTTTCGGTATACAGGAAAAAAATAACCCGTCAATCTGCAGCGCCGTTGGATGACGTTTCCGGACATAGGTTCCTATGCTGGATTTGTTACTCGAAACACCCTCTTCAACCCCTAGAAATTTGTCGCTACATTTCTAGTACTACCTGTATAAAGGTCTATAATGTCGCATACTTCCGTTTGGCTATGTGTGAGTTAAACATATCATAGGTATAGCGTGATTTAGTTCTATGTTCCATCACTCTTCTTATACTTTTGTTAATTTTCGTTCTAGAACCTCTTTTCAACACGTTATCGACTCTGCTAAACTGACCCGGTGCTTGTGTCCATTTCGTCTACATAGTGGCAGCTGCTGTCCAGAATCCATTATTTTAGATTATATTTAAAATTTGCTTTGATCACTGTTACACACTTTATGTTACTGACACAAATCAGACATTTGTGCGACGTCTCACCGATCTCGTTGGAGCCCTGAAATAATGCGAATAGACTAATGGTAAGGGCACATCTTGAGGCAATAAATAACAGCGAACTAGCAATGGAGATGGCGTGATGGGACCGAGAAGTGATAAAACACCAATGAATATCTACGTTTGAACACAGTAATCAAGTTGAAATGGATGTAGGCTGCAGTAGCTATGCAGCTGTGAAGACAATAGAAGAAAGACTAGCATGGAAAACTGAAAAAAAAAACAATTTTTGGACTTAAGACTACAACAGCAACGAAGAAGGTAATTTATTTCTTCTAGTGTCATAGCTGGAAGATCTTCTGTAGCTGAACACCGCATTATCACTTGGGATTCTACGGGTTAGCAAAGTGTAGAATACCACAGCCCCCTACTCTGTAACTAGATGTTAGAAATTCGTGGTCCCCTCTTAAAATATCCAATGGGGCGGGGGGGGGGGGGGGGGAGACTGCCAAGAAGGAGGTGGCCATGAGAAAAGACGTTAGAAACTCTAAAAATAATATGCGTAAGCTATAGGGAATGATATGTAATATATAATATATACAAGAGCCAAGAGGGTGCAATAAGACTGGAAGACTAAGAACAAAACGCACTTAAAATGGTTGTATGACTGGAATGTTGTCTTTCACTCATACTGTTCAACCCATACGTCGAAGAAGCAATGATTCACATAGAATAAAGTTTCAAGAGTGGGATTAAAATTCAAGTTGAAACTATATCATCGATAAGACCCACTGAGGACAGTGCTGCCCTTAGTCCAAGTGAAGGAAACTTATACGATGCGTTGAATGGAATGAACTGTGTATTGAGCACAATATAAGTTTTGGGGGTAAATCGAAGAAAGACAAAATTGGCAGTAATGAGAACAGCGAGAAACTCAACATCAGAACTGGGGATCACGAAATAGATGAAGTTAAGGAATTCAGCTACCTCTGCAGCAAAATAACCCTTGATGGACGGAACAAGGAGAAGTATAATGACGACTAGCACTAACAAAGAATGTATTCCTGACCAAGACAAGTTTGTTAGTATCAAACATAGGCCTTAATTTGAGGAAGAAATTTCTAAGAAGGTACGTTTGGTGCACAGCATTGTATGGTAGTGAAACATGGACTGCGGGAACCCGGAACAGAATAGAATCGAAGCATTCGAGATATAGTGCAACAGAGGAATGTTGAAAATTATGGGGACCGAAAAGGTAAAAAATGGAGAGATTCTCCGCAGAACCGACTAGGAAAGGAATATGTGGGAAAAAACTAACAAGAAGAAGGGACAGGTTGATAGGACATCTGTTAAGACATAAGACAATAAGATCCACGGAACTAGAGGAATCTGGTAGAGGGTAAAACCTGTGGAGGAAGACAGAGATTGGAAAACATTCAGCAAATAATTGAGGACGTAGGTTGCAAGCGCTACTGTGAAATGAAAAAATTAACACAGGATAGAAATTCGTGGCGGCTGCAATAAACCAGTCAGAAGGATGATAACCCCAACAAAATTATTCTTCACACTATCATCGTATTTAATCATTTGTCGACTGTCGTACACAGTGTATGTTTCACCTTACCTATTCCTCTATAACACGCTACATAGGACTGTAAATATTGAGTAACTCTTAAATTTTCCCTGTTTAGGTTTATACTGAAATATTTACTTTTTCCTCATTTACGGTAGCTTTTAAGGCCATCCATTTGAATGTTCCTGTTTGCTACAGTTAACACAACTACTACTCGTTACAACTCTTTCATTTCAGTGCCACACTGATCGATAAACATACCCCATCTGAAGCTGTCGTTTGCTATGTGAATCATGCTGTATATCGTGAAGTCTGAAGGACGAAGAGAGACACAAATGATACGTTTTCGCAGAACTCAGAGTTCCTCTGCGATTAGGATCCAGAACATTGTCGTTCAAATGGATTGCCAGTACTAACTGTAACACCAAATTTCAAGTCACGACACACGTTACTTTTTCTGTGTTTGAGCAGTAGTCAAGGAAAAAACAGGGGGACCTGGTGTTAAATTCCCGTCCGACCATTCAGACTCAGTTTTTTCTGAGAAAATGAATAGTAAAAGAAGAGCTCCGTTATATTACCTCTGAAACAGAGATTATATGTTTCTGTTCAAACTTCTGCTATATTTCTGCTGGGACAAATAAAAGTGGCCCGGAGAACAGAGTTGCAGGGTACAGGGTTGTCGCGATACACCTTAGAACTGAGGGTTTCCCACACAAAGCAATCTCAAATCAGATGACCTAAATGGCCAGCTAAGGCCACGACGAGATTGATCTCTGCTAAGTCAGGATTGAAGGTTGTGTAGATGGGCTGCAAGGTTCGGCCGGCTGTATGGGCAGTTGCTCCGTCTTTTTGGAGGTAACTGTAGGTCTTTTCCCCCTCCGTTAATGCTGCCACTCGTCAGGGCCAGTTTTATTTGCCCCACCCTGTACTATAAACGGAGCTTCAAAATCCCTTATTATTTTTTAAAAAATCTCCGAACAACTTGTAATGGATCTGGGAGATGTTATTTTTTTACCGTATTTGTCGATACCGAATTGTAAATGTTTTCTTATATTTTTGTCAGAATTTATTATAATTTGTCTTATTATATGTTAATTTACTTCTGTTTTTGAGAGTAAAAGCATATTGATTACTATTAGAAAATGTATCGAAGAATAGCAAAGAGACTGATTACAAGTGGAAACTTGTGAATTGTGTAAAATATCTTTGACGTTGGAGTCGTCTTTGACTATAGTCAGTCGGCAACTAACTCTTGGTGTGTGTTGACGGAAGAACAATGTGAAGGTCGCAGTCATAAATAATTTTGAATTATGTTACTATTATTTTTGTATTAACTAAAAAGAAGAAACTACATTTGAAGAAACTGTATTTGAAACACCAAAATGAGAGAAACACGTTGAACCACGTCTTTTCTGCAGCCGACAACGATGCATTGTGGAATCATACTTAGACAACTGAAGCCAAGACTAATATCGCCTTGCAAACGTCTAACGGAAAAGGTACTGTCACGAAATATGGCAAATTTAAGTAAATAAAAAATAGTGAGCATATTTTCAACTTGTGTCTTAGCTGGGAAGCTATATTTCAACTGGGGACTGTAGCCGGGATATTGTGTTCACGAGATTTTTAACAGTGCTACGAGGAAGAAAATTTTTGTGTGTTAATACCAGTTTCTTCAGAATGTGTGTTACAGTGTTTGTGTTCATCGGGAAGTAAAAGTTTTGGAGAAGAAATGTTTCGGCAAAAAATATAATTTTCGACAGAAGAAAATACTTCAAGAATTTTGGTCAACAATCACATGGATGGAAAACGTAGAAGAGTGTTCCAGATAAGTCACGAAACCCTCGTATTTTGTTAAAACAATATTTTTATCTTGTTTTGTATTGTTGTGTATAAATTTTTGTTCTTCACAATGACTTATGAGATTTTCGAGAGTATTGTGCCTAAAGTAGAAAGTAGTAATTTAATAGACTTCGAACATCAGGACAGGTCAAATGAAACAGAAAGAACCGATCAATTTGATTTAAAAAGTTTTCTTGTAAATTTCACGAAAGAAATTAAACAATCAGTTGACGACAATTAGACTTACTGGGATGAAAAAATTGATAACATTTTGTTGCAAGTCCAAGCAGTCAATACCCAAGTGGGTGAGCTTTCGAACAGAGTTGGCAGTGTTAAGGAAAAAATTGAATCTGAGGAAGCAAAAGTAAATGAAATTGAAGTTAAATTGAGTGGTGAAATTAATACTGTAAAAAATGAGTTACTGGTAGATAGGGAAAGAAATTTAATTGATTTTAATGAGATAAAAGGGGAAATTAAAAATTTGGATGAGAATACAAAAGTTTTAGTAAAAAATGTAGAACAAAAAACTGACAATCGTTTGGTTACTCTAGAAAAAAAAGTAGAGTGCTATGATTTAGAAAACAAAAAATCTGTCAAAGAACTTAGCGAAAAAATTGAAAGTCTTGACATTGAATTTCAAAGCAAAAATTACAATGTCAACACATGTAATCTTGTCTCTAATATCCCAGTGAAGCACTTTTCGGTAGGTGGACCCTTACATCCCATTGATTTTATGCAGTATTGTAAGGATTGTTTTTTACCTCACTCACCAGATGAAATAAAAATTAAATTTGTGAAAAAATTCTTGGAAGGGGAAGCTTTGACTTGGGCAAACCAGATTGTAACTTTGGGGATGACCTTTTCAGAATTTGAATCAAAATTTCTGGAAAAATTTTGGGATGATCTTAAACAAACTAGAATCAAAAGTGAATTTTTGAATGGGCGAAACTATAGAGAATCAGATTTGAACATGAAACAATTTTACAAAAGTGAACTTCAAAAACTTATTCATTTAACAAAACCTTTGGATGACTTGATCAAAATTGATACCTTAAAGAGAAGATTGCCATCAGCTATGCAGTTGAGTTTAGTTCATTGTCCTGATAGTAATGTAGAGCAGTTTCTCAATTATATTCAAAAGTTGGATAGGGTAACAACAAGAACACATAGTGGGTTTACTCAGAAAGGTAATGGTAAAAATTGGGGAAATGATAACTTTAAAAAAAGGGAACAAAACAATTATCATGGTGTCAGTCAAAATTCAAGGGGATATAACAATTTTCAAAAGAAGGACCATAATTTTTATCCAAAACAAGAACAACATTTTCGCGTTAATAATCAACAAAACAGAGAACACTTTAAGGATCAAAATCACAGAAATTTTGATAGAGGTCAGTACAATAGAAACTACCAACAATCAGGTAATGTTTGGCATAGGAATGGGATCAGAAATGTTGATCAGAGACATTGGCAGAACCACAATCAGCAGTTCAAACAGGAACCGAAAATAAAAAACGAGTAGACGCCCCCTTGAAGGTCCGCAAGGTTGAGGCAGAAGGTGAGCATGATGAAAGGACCAATGGATGTGACTATCATAAACCCAAACAGGACAGTTCCAAACCTAAGCTATCACATGAGGTCATTAGTTGTTACTTATTGAAGAAATTTCAAGAGGAAAATAATGATGATAAAGATAATATTTTCAGTACACAAGAACATACAGTAGATAAAAGTAATTGTGATTCATTTAATTTAACAGAGTTTTACACTTGGGCAGAAAAGAAAAACACTTTGTCAGATGATGTAATTTGTAGTAGTTCAGAGATGTGTGTGAATGAAAGATAGAATGCATGCTGTGAGAATGAAAATGTTGGTGAAAGGGATCTGGTAACTTTAGAAAGGGGAAATAATATTTTGGGGGATAATTTGAATGTGTATGACCTGAATATGTGTAATGATAATGATGTTGTTGATAAAGTTGATAATGATGGTAATGGTATTGATGATGATGTTGAGGAAAGGTATTTCATTAGTTTAAATAGGGAGTTGGGTATACACATGGTTGAAAATGGATTAAATAGTGAGAATATTATAGAAATTCCCAGGGATGTTACCAGGATGAATAAAGCTCACAAGCTGGATGTATGTGAAAGTGTGAATTTTGATGTTGTTGGTAAAGAATCTGACTACACAAATAACGAAGACACATGTATAACTTCTAACCTAAGTGAAACTTTTACAGATACTAATGATACACACACATTTCTTATGAATATATGGCTGAAGAGTGAAACTATTTCTTTTGACAAGAACTTTAGAAAGATGCTTATTAATGTATGCGAAACTGTATGTCCTGAGTGGTGGAAAAAGATGAGATATTTTATTTTTGAAAAGCTGAAGGATAAGTACTTCAATAGTATACAATGTGATTTGGATGAAAATTCTTGGCTATTTGAGATAATAGAGAGTACTCATGACAATTTTGTGTCTTGTGCAAATTTTATAACTGTGACAAATAATACATGTAATGATATACCATATGATTCTGATAAGTATAGGTTTGGGGAAATTGAAAGTGATTTATTACATGAGGATAGAGGTTCTGAGAAAAGTGATCAATTTTGCAGTCCTTATATAAAATTTCAAATTGGGTCATGGATTGGTAAATGTTTAATTGATACAGGAAGTGAGATCTCCGGAATATCTGAAAGGTTAAGCAAGAAATTGAAAGTGGGGAAAGATTATGTTGAAATGCCAGTTGTTGGGGTAAAGATAAAAGGTGTTACTGGGAAGAGCAGTAAATTGGTTAAAAGCCAGGCTTTAGTGACACTTTTAATTGAAGGCAAGTTGTTCACACATGGATGTTTTGTAATTCAGGAATTTAATGAGGATTTTCGTTTGGGTATGAATTGGATAGTAAAAGTAAATACAGCATTTGATTGGGTTGGAAGAAAACTTTTGATAGAAACTAGTGAAAGGGAATACATTAAGACAAATTTTGTGAATACACTTGGTGATCAGAGTAATGGAAATTTTGACAGTATCAATTTACTAAAAGAAAATAGATTGGAGAATATTGAAACTCATAGATTTGATACTGATGAAGTTGAATTTGGGAATTTAGTAAATTTGAAAATTTCAGAAACTCTAAATTTATCTGGGGAGCAAAAACAACAGTTAGAAAATCTGCTGTGGAAATATAGTGATGTTTTCAGTGACATACCTGGAAGGGTAAAGGGTTATCAGTGTGAGCTTCAGGTAAAACCTCATGAACCATTTTTCATAAAAACATACAGTATTGCAATATCAAAAAGACCTGCTGTTGAGAAAGAGCTGAAAAAGATGGAAGGATGTAATATAATAGAAAGGAGTATCAGCATATAATAATCCTCTAGTAGTGGTTTCGAAAAAAGATGGTGGAGTAAAACTGTATAAACAGAAATCATAGTTTCAAAATCTAAAACAAAAGTCCTCCATTGGAATATGCTTGTTAGAACAAAACTACCTGTACAACCAAGTATGAATATTTGCATGTATAAATTAATAATTTGAAGTCACATGTTAATTGAAACTGATGAAAAACTACTGTTGTAACAAATAATGAGAGAAAGATTTTTTTTTACTTTTTTTTAAAAAAAAACGTCTCCATAGTGAGCATTTCTGAATTTTTCTAATTTTTGGAAGCTAAGTCTTCCCTGTGAGTGAAGGCATGCATGTGAGGACATGCATGCAAAGGTATAAGTTTCAAAACCAATTTTAGATAAAGCCTCATGATATATGAGCAGTTTATTGTTGTTTATACTGATGTTGTGGGGAGCAAAAGTACTCCTCACAAGAATGTGACTTGTAGTAATATTGTAGTAGAGAGGAAAGTGTACATAAATAATTGCAAAAAAAAATTTAGATAATACTGATGTATCTTTAGCTGTACTAAAAGAAGAAAATCATAAGAAAAAAAATACAAAATTAAAAAAACCATGAGTAAAAAAAAAATTTAAAAAGAAAATCATCAGCAAAAGAAATATACAAAAGAAAAAAATATATGTATATATAAAAGCAAATATAGAGAAAAACACATTACACTATATATGTCCAGTATCATTTTTGCTGTACAATATGTAAGCATAATGAAATTAACATTAATATTTAAAAAAAATTAAATCTTATTCTAGGAAATGAGTTTTACCTTTCTATTATTTTCAATCTGTATGCTGTATGTTAGAATATTTCTCATGTATGTTTTATACCATGTATATTTGTCATGTCAAATAATTTCTTTAATTGATTTTTTTTGTGTATGAGATTGATGGGGAAGTATCATTGCAACAATAGCCAGTAACAAGTCCACAGATTCAAAGAGTCCAAATTTGGAAGAGGTTATCAGACTGCATCATTATTAATGTACTAATTGTGTTATACAGATCCATCACTGAGTGTTGTCGGGATTTTGTTGTATATGTCCATAACAACAAAAGCCCTGGGGAGCAGTTGTAATGGATCTGGGAGATGTTGTTTTTTTACCGTATTTGTCGATACCGAATTGTAAATGTTTTCTTATATTTTTGTCAGAATTTATTATAATTTGTCTTATTATATGTTAATTTACTTCTGTTTTTGAGAGTAAAAGCATATTGATTACTATTAGAAAATGTATCGAAGAATAGCAAAGAGACTGATTACAAGTGGAAACTTGTGAATTGTGTAAAATATCTTTGACGTTGGAGTCGTCTTTGACTATAGTCAGTCGGCAACTAACTCTTGGTGTGTGTTGACGGAAGAACAATGTGAAGGTCGCAGTCATAAATAATTTTGAATTATGTTACTATTATTTTTGTATTAACTAAAGAGAAGAAACTACATTTGAAGAAACTGTATTTGAAACACCAAAATGAGAGAAACACGTTGAACCACGTCTTTTCTGCAGCCGACAACGATGCATTGTGGAATCATACTTAGACAACTGAAGCCAAGACTAATATCGCCTTGCAAACGTCTAACGGAAAAGGTACTGTCACGAAATATGGCAAATTTAAGTAAATAAAAAATAGTGACCATATTTTCACTTGTGTCTTAGCTGGGAAGCCATATTTCAAACTGTGTGGAAATTAGTGCCACGAAAGTCACGTATAGCGATATCAACAGTAATTCAGGTATCCATTACGGCAACATAAGCAGAAGATGAAGAGGCAAATATATGAAGACATTGAACGGATAATTTAGTGTGTTAAAGGAGGTGATAATCTAATAATCATGGGAGACTGGAACATTGTTGTAGTGCAAGGAATTCAGGAATGGGTTACGGGCAGAATATGGGGTCTGCAGAAGAAGTGAGAGAGCAGAAAAACTGACTGACCTCCGCAGTAGACTTCAGCTGGTAAAGAGAATGTATTGTTCAGAAATGTCAAGAGGCGAAAGGCCTAGAGGAACGAGAAGACAAAAGCTGGATTGCATCACGGTAAGACATAGTTTCCGAAATCAGATTTTGAAATACAAGGTATATCCAGAAAGAGATGTACTGTCACCACAATTTAATAATTATAAGGAGTACGCTTGAGTTTACGAGAATGCGGAAAGATGTGGGATACGCAGGTACTGAGCAGTGATATTGTACATTTGCAGTTTTCCAGGGTTGTAAATATTTCGATAGTGAAACCACATTAGGCATTTCAGTTGAAGAAGAATTAACATCTCCAAAACGGCCAATCATAGAGTTAGAAAAACTAATATAGGTTCAAAGAACATAACCGGCAAAAAACCGTAGGTACCCGAGGAAATACATCACCTGACCAACGGAAGGACGAGGGATAGTAATGCTCAAGAAAATCAAGAAATACGAAAACATAAGTCACTTAGAAATGAAATGAATAAGAAGTGCAGGGAAGCTGAGGTGAAATCTCTGCAGGAAAAATATAGAGGCATTGAAAAAGGAATGGTCGTCCGAATGACGGATCCAGCATTTAGAAAAGACAAAAGCAAAGGTTTTGATTTAAGAGTGTATGAGGAATTTCACTGAAAACGGATTGATGGAAGGAGTTTACTGAAGGCGTGTATGACGTGAAAGGCGAAATGGAAGTCTATAGTGAAAACATATGGAATTAAGTATTACAGTCACCGTTTGGCAGAGCTTTGAAATACTTGTAATACAATCAAGGAGAAGGCATAGAAAGCATTTTTTCGAAATTTCGAAAATCGTCTAGGGAAATACCAACCAAAAGACCAGGTTTATGAGCATAATCTACGATACGAGAGACAGCATCAGACTTTCGGAAAGGTATTATCCACACAATCCAGAAGATATATGTGAGAATTATCGCAGAGTCATATCAACAGGTCGTGCATCCAAGTTGCTGACAAGAACACTACAATATAGTAGAGTGGAAAAGAAAATTTTCGATGTCTTAGGTGACAATCAGTTTAGCTTTACTTACAGGAAAGCTACATGAGGGAGAGGGGGGGGGGGCGTTATGCCGTTGCGCTTTATGAAGCAAACAAAACATAAAATGAATCGACACACATTAATAGGATATGTCGACATACAAAAAGCGTTTGACAATGCAATGTGACGCAAAACGTTAGGAATTTTAAGAAAAGTAGGTGTAAAGACAGGTTATAAACAGCCAGGAAAGAAAAGTAACAATGGAAGACTAAGAACAAAGTCCCTCACTGGTCAGTCTATTTATCGAGAAAGTAACAACGGAAAAAAGTGAAAGAGTGGGATTAATATTCAGTGAGAAGGAATAATATCGCTAAGATTCGGTGGTAACACAAAATGGTTCAAATGGCTCTGAGCACTGTGGGACTTAACATCGGAGGCATCAGTCCCCTAGAACTTAGAACTACTTAAACCTAACTAACCAAAGGACATCACACACATCCATGCCCGAGGCAGGATTCGAACCTGCGTCCGAAGCGGTCGCGTGGTTCCAGACTGAAGCGCCTAGAACCGTTCGGTCACAGCGGCCGGCGGTGGTAACACATCTGTCCTTAGTGAAAGAGAGGAGGACATACTGAATGGGATGAATTGTCTACTAAGTAAAGAATATGGATTGAGAGTAAATCGGAGAAGAAAATAATGAGGAGTAGCAGATATGAGAATAGGTAGAAACACATCACCATAATTAGGAGCCACGGGGTAGACGAATAAAGGAATTCTACTACCTTGGAAGCAAAGTATGTCACACACGATGCTGGGAAGATACAAAAACCACACTAGCAAAGACAAAGAGATCATTTTTTATCGAGAGGAATCTGTTAATATCAACCATCGGCTTTAATCTGAGAAAGAAACTTCTGGTAATATACGTTGGGAGCGCAGCATTGTATAACAGTGGATTATGGACTGTGGGAAAACAGAAAAAGAAGAGAGCCGAGGCGTCTGAGATGTTGGACAACAGAAAATTTGTTGGACTGATAAGGACTGAGGAGATTATCCATAGAATTGGTGAATAAAGGAAGATATGTAAACAGTTAAAGGAAGACAGGGTAAGATATTTGTTAAGAAATCAGGGAAATTTCCATGGTACCAGTGGGAGCTGTGGATGATAAAAACCGTAGGGGACGACATATATAGGAAAACATCCAACAAATAATTCAGGACGTATGTTTGGAAGAGAAAGCGGACAATACAGGGAGAGCAGTTGATCTCAGAGCAATCAATATGGAGCAGTAAGAAAAGAATACCAGATTTCAAAAAATAAACGAACTGGCGGCACTGCTCGGTTGTACTGCTATGTAATTTATTAAATGAATTCGGTTTCACTAGAAGGACATAACCAGGTTTGTTATCAGAACAAATTGTTGTGTGTGATTTTGGAAGCAGTTGGTATGAAATTAACAACAAAATACTACGAGTAAAAATTACGAGGCGTTTGAAATCAAACCACTTAAAAGCAACACGCTTTTACATCTACGGTATACTAACCCGTACAAGACACAGGTCCGGTAAAATTAGTCGCCATGGGAACGGTAATACATGCTTGTTCCAGCAAATGTTCCGACCCTCGAAGGACTAAATAAACATTGCATGCGCTTCTCGCTCTTTCGGTTCATTTCCAAACGAGTTAATTTTCCTTTCAGCCACAGAGCGAGGGAAGAAAGACGAGTTCTTCGTCACGAGAAATACTCGGAACACAAATGCCATAGTGACAGCTCATTCTCGCTCTCGGTACTAATACAGTTCGTAATAGACCAATTCTGCCAACGTGTCACTAAGAATAGCTAGAAAGAATTCATTTGCTTGGTTCTTTTCGTGTAATCATCCATTGGCGTGCGGCCAATGGTATGACGTTCGCAGCAGAATGATCACTACATTTTATAAATTATCTAGCTACATGCCCCGCCTTTGCATTGGTAGTACGTAATACGAAGTATATTGTGTTTAAACCTCAGATTGGTCGCGAAATTAATTCCGTAGTGATAGCAAGGTGAAGCTCTGTGCATATGTGTTGGACAATGTTTCTAGTATGCCCGTATATTCCATCACGTCCCACTTTTTAGTTCTGAGCACATAGTGAACACATACAGATGCGTAGAAAATAGTGTCTCCCTCCAAGCGTGAAGTCCTACGACAGGCTACGGCAGATTTCATGCAGCCCACATAACGTGTCTGTCCTTCCTCACGATAATTCTCGCCTGCACACTGCAGTCCTAAAGAGTTTTCGATTAAAAGTGTTTGATCACACCCTACACCGCACGGAAATGACTTCTCCTTTCATCTCTTCACTCACATCATCTCTTCTTTATGAAATCAGCATTAGGCCATAGACAACGAGCTGCAGACCATCGTAGGGAATCACATGTGCCGGCCTTCTATGAAGATATTGTTGGAAAATGGGTACCACGCAATGAGAACTGTCGAAATCGGAGCAGTGACTGGAAAGTGTAACTAAATGCCGGCCGTTGTGACCGAGGGGTTCTAGGCGCTTCAGTCCGGAACCGCGCGACTGCTACGGTCGCAGGTTCGAATCCTGCATCGGGCATGGATGTGTGTGATGTCGTTTGCTTAGTTAGGTTTAAGTAGTTCTAAGTACTAGGGTTCTGATGACGTTAGATGTTAAGTCCAATAGTGCTCATATCCATTTGAACCATTTGTACCTAAATGTTTTTGATTTTAGCTGTAGTTTCCAGTTCGCGACCTATCAAAGCTTGAAAAGAAATAGGCTTGGTAGATGCGACCGGACGACTTGTATAGACAAATCTTCATCTTGAATCAGTTTAATAGTGAAAACCGTATCAAAATCCCTTCAACAGTTCCTGATACTATCCATGACGTACAAACAGGAAAACGCGGCAGTGGATTTCAGTTTCTATTAGAGTTTCTATTAGTGTAACTAAATTTAAGTCATCTGCTGTTTTTTTTCTATCTGTATGTGAAGACTAATCTCGGGAAATACGAGTACTATAGGGATTTTGATATGGTTTTCCCTAACAAATAGACTCACTCACGAGGAATGAGAGTGTATACAATTTATTACCGCTACGCCAGCTGAAGAGGGGGAGGGTCACTACTCATATTCCAAATTCGACTTGTGATGTCACTGCAAGGTAACTGCTTAAACAATAAAATATAAAAAATACGACCTCTTTAGCAAACGTACCTAAGAAACCGATCTCATTCGACACAGATTGTGTCTTCAGACTGGTCGAAAAATGGGAATTAATCGCACGAGGATTTGCTGAAGATAGCATCGGGTATCCACCTGACATGATTCGTGAGAAATAATCGAAAATGAAAATATGGGCACTTAAGTCATGTGTGAACAAGAGCGATCATAATTTAGTTTCTTGTACAACAGAAAGACGGATAGGAAAAAGAAATATTTCTGATACCGTTAGAGCACAAACAGTTAATTACTGGTGATGAGTAAAAAATGACCTGGGTCCCTAGCTGTGGCCATTAACGCCCGCGAAGCAAGACGGGGTTCGATATAATGGTGGAAAAAGACAAGAGGTGACAGACGGAAATCTGTGGTCACCAAATCTCATACCAAATCTCTATTCATCCACTGTGAAAACGGGACAGCGGCCGGTGAAATACGGTATTTAGCAATGAAAATCACCAAATAGCTGTATGTTTTGAGAAGTATTTTATTTTGACTACCAATTTCAGCATCTCAGTAATTACATCTTTAGGCTCCTGTATAATAAAAATGAGTGTATGTGTAGTGTATATAAAGGTATACAACATTAGACTTCACAGAAAATGAAGCGTAATGATAAAAGTCCTTAAAATGTATGAAATGCAATTTGCAGCGTGAAAGCAAGCACCCGGGCACATACAGCGTAACAAAGCAAAGTATGTACTCGTACTGGTTAGCATGGTTCAAATGGCACTGAGCACTATGGGACTTAACTTCCGAGGTCATCAGTCCCTTGAACTTAGAACTACTTAAACCTAACTAACCTAAGGACATCACACTCATCCATGCCCGAGGTAGGATTCGAACCTGCGACCGTAGCAATCACGCGGTTCCAGACTGTAGCACCTAGAACCGCTCGGCCATCGAGGCCGGTTTGTTAGCATGGAAACACCTTCATAACAGAACATGGAAACATTAGAATAAACCAAAAATAGACAATACACAATCAGAATCACAAATAATGCTTGGCTAGTTCTATTTTTTTCTCCAAGTTCTGTATTTTTATTCTGTTATATTTTTCATTTTTTTTACTTTTCATTTTTAAGTATTTTTTAAATATAAAATCCTACCTAATTCTTACTGCTGATAAGTATCCTAGTTATTAGGAAAGCATAACCTCATTCAATGTAAAAACGTCGCTATATAACCTTTGAAGTGCATAATAATGGGCACATCTATCGCCTAAGTATCATCATTAGTGATGATATATCAGAAGTAGTAGTCACAACATCAAAATCACAACCAGGCGCAAAACCCAACGGCAGACAAAATATTAAGTGCGTACCAGTATGCAAAGAACACGCGAGGAATACTCATAAAATAACTGGAGGGCATATGTAACAAAACACATCAAAAAATAAAAAGATGCGATCTGGTGTCACGTACACCAATTAATAGGTGGGAAAATACTAGGATGGAACAAACAAGGATCTCAAATCCACATTAACTAAGGGGAGTCCTCCAAAATCTCATCTTAAAATGTAATTACTATTTCCCGGGGAATATCAGGTATCATACTATCGTCCTATGCATACAATGACGGAACCTTCCAAATAGGAACTGACTCATGGGAAGCTATACCGCAGTGGGTAGTAGTGTGGGGATAGAACAAGTTAAAAGTAAAGTAAGTGCACGAAACCACTAAGACACAAAAGTATCAGCCCAGTAATTAAGAAACATATTGGCACAAAAGAGGAACAATAATTGAGAGCGAAAAAGGAGTTGTTAAATGGCCTCGTACTTTAAACCAGTCATGGAGGGCATCAATTCTAAATCAAAACCTACTAAATGAAGAGAAAAATCAAGGTGATGAAACAAACAGTAGTACAAGCTTACATATGCCAGAAATCTCGAGCTACGCAAAAAACTTGTGACTCACAACACTAGCACGTAAGATACTAAAATCTCGCAGCTGTCACCAGGGTGATATGAAACCAAAATCTATAAAAGTCATAAAAACGCGTATATAGTAAGAACATTATAAAATTCCCCATAAGGTTTATAGTGAAGTAAAAATCACAAAGCTAGAACTACACTGATCAGCCAGAACAATATGATCACCTATCTAATACCCGGTATGTCCACGTTTGGTTCGTATAACAGCGGCGACGCGTCGCGGCATGGAAGCAATCAAGCCCTAGTTGGTCTCTGTAGGTAGTTGCCACCACGTCTGCACACATACGGCACATAACTCCTGTAAATTTCAGGAAAGGGGCGATGAGCTCTAACGCCACGTACAATCCCATCCCAGGTGCCTTCGACCGGGTTCAGATCTGTTGAGTTAGGGGGCCAGTACATCAATTCGAACCAATCCATCACACTCCTGGCCTTGCGATACGGTGCATTATCTTGTTGAAGATTTCCATTGCCGTGGGGAAACATGGTCTTCATATCGGGATGTACGTGATTTTCAAACGTTATACGATACATCTTGACCACCATGGTGCCTTGCATGAGCTCCGCTCGACCAATGTATGCCCACGTGAATGTTCTCCAGAGTATAATGGGGCCGCCGTCAGCTCGTCTGCATCCCACCGTACAGGTGTCACGGAGCTGTTCCTCTGGAAGGCGACGGATTCTCGCCCTCCTCCCCCCCCCCCCCCTTCGTCCCCCACCTTATCGGCATGATGAAGGAGGTATCGGAATGCAAAGCTCTGCCACTGCGCCAATTTCCAGTGCCGATGCTCGCATGACCACTTCAGTCATAGTTGCCGATGTCATGGTATTATCATTGGCACATGTATGGGTAGTCGGCTGCGAGGACCCATCGTTAGGAGCGTTCAGTGCACTTTGTGTTCAGACGCACTTACACTTATCCAGGCATTAAAGTCTGATGTTAGCTCTACCACAGTTCGCCACCTGTTCTGTTTTACCAGTCTGCCCAACCTAAGACGTCCGACATCTGTAATGAGGGGTGGCCACCCAACCCCACGACATCTGGACATCGTTTCACCATGGTTTCGCCACGTGTTGAAGACGCTCTCCACAGCACTCGTGAAACACCCCATAAGTAGTGCAGTTTCCGAAATGCTCGTGCCGAGCATCCGGGCCATTACAATCTACCCTCGGTTAAAATCAGCTAGATCATGCGCTCATTGATACTACACGCACCGTGCGTGTGTCATTCCTTGCCACGTGACTTTGCTGTCGCCTAGACGGGTTTATATCGATAGCAGGTCGGTGGTCATAACGTTCTGGCTGAGCAGTGTATACTAAACCAATCAAACCCAACTCACAAACAATGAAATTCTGAGATGTACTAGTACTCATAATAAGGGGACCTACCGTATGTGACAGCCACACAAACCAATGCATTACCGTAATTTCTTGGGTTAAATGTTAAATTACAAGCCATTGACACAGGAATTCATGGTGAGATTCTACGAGTGACTGTCGAAGATGTTCCGTCAGTGGTATAGCTGGTTTGTCACCTTGGTGCTATTCGAGAGAAGCAAGGTCCTGGTTCAAGCCTCCCGTTTCTCTCACCATCAAAAACAACATGAACACGTCACCACCCACACTCCTCACAGTGACTTACGCGAGACGGATAGAATGAAGACTCACGAGCTGACCTTAGGCCTCTAGAAAGATTTGGTACTGAGTGTGACCCAAAGAGTACATAAAAGCACCAAAAGTAATCGAGTGCTATAAGAGAGTAGTAAATGGAATATAGTTTTTGGAACAGATACGTATGAATGAAACGAAACATCGCAGTCACTCGACACCAAGACTGGTATCTAACTTTTCTGTGTTCTATCACTTGCCGTATGTGAATAAAAGGTCAGGCAATTAAAGTTACACGAGATTTCCGCCAAGCACTCCTTGGACATTGTCAAGTGGTATGACTGTAAGTGGCTGGTACATCCCTTATACATGATGTTAGAGAAGTGATGGTCATTATTCAGGGATATGACATGAATCATCATTCTACACAAAAAAGCCAAGTCAACATGGGATCAATTCTTGATCTTCGATACTAGGAAACAAATTTCTTCTATTGCAAGCTCTTTGCTCTCCATATTTTGGGTAGCGTTAGTGTGGACCAAGGCAAGAAAAACATGTCCAGTAAACATCTGCCCTAAAATGCATACCTTAAGAGCTTTGAGCACTTACTCATCTTCGCTACTTTGAAACAGAACTCTTCTAACACAAAATTTAATATCTTTTGCTTAGTAGTGCCTTATGCAACTGATTATCATTTTGGCACGATTTTGATTTTGTTATACCCCAGTACAACCATTAAAACGTAGTAAGTAGGCCTATGGACTTCCGATCATTATAGGACCAGTCACAGTAGGACTCAATAATAGCGGATTCCAGTAGAAGTTTGTTTTGAATACAATCAGAGAGAGTCCCTTTAGTCAACCATAGTGCCAGTAGTGCTAGTGTTTATTTTCAGTACAGTCCAGAGACATTTTCATTGTTTTCTACAAGAAGTGTCTAGTAACCACAGTTTAGTCAACTATCAGCCGCCTTTAGTGAATTAGCAGTCCAGTTAAAAGTTGATTAATTCTCTAAAGTAAATTGATTTCTTAGGATGGATAGGATGTGTGACTGCTGTGTACGGACGCAGGAGGAGCTGGCTACCGTTCGCGAACAGGTGAACGATTTGATGGCCGGGGTCAGCCGTCTTCAGGCTGCTGCCTCAGAGTGTAGCGGCAGTGGGGAGTCTGGTGCGTCGCATGGTACACCCCAGGTGTTACATGCTTCACCCACTGTCCCTGCTGTTGAGACATCTTCGCGGGTACCGGGCGCGGTTGGGCCACCATCTCCCCAAGGGGAGTGGCGGGTTCAGAGGCGTTCGCGGCGCACGAGGCGGAGGGTCAATGTGGAAGCTGGCCGTGTGGCATCGCCCGCTCTGCCTGTGAGTGGACATGTGGCCGCTCCTTCAGCAAGGTCCGAGCAGGCACACGGGGGGAGGGGTTTTTTAGTTATTGGGAGCTCCAACGTTAGGCGGGTGATGGAGCCCCTTAGGGAAATAGCGGAAAGGTCGGGGAAGAAGTCCAGTGTTCACTCTATCTGCTTGCCGGGGTGTCTCATCCGAGATGTGGAGGAGGCCCTGCTGGTGGCGATAGAGAGCACTGGGTGCACCCGACTGCAAATTGTTGCTCATGTCGGCCCAATGAATCCTGCCGTCTGGGTTCAGAGGTCATCCTCAGTTCGTACAGGCGGTTGGTGGAGTTGGAGGAGGCGGAAAGCCTCGCTCGCGGGGTGGAATATGAGCTAACTATTTGTAGTATCGTTCGTAGAACCGATCGCGGTCCTCTTGTTTGGAGGCGAGTAGAAGGCTTAAACCAGATGCTCAGACGATTCTGCGGTGATCTGGGGTGTAAATTTCTCGACCTCCACTATCGGGTGGAGAAATGTAGGGCCCCCCTGAATAGGTCAGGCGTGCACTACACGCAGGAAGCGGCTACAAGGGTATCGGAATACGTGTGGAATGCACATGTGGGTTTTTTAGGTTAGAAAATTCTCTCCCTAGGCCCGATAGGACGCCTCCTGAGACGCGGCAAGGTAGGAGTAGGCAAAATGCAACAGGGCAACAGGGAATAACACTATTAATGTGCTAATAGTAAACTGCAGGAGCGTCTATAGAAAGATCCCAGAACTGCTCTCATTAATAAACCGTCACAATGCCCACATAGTACTAGGGACAGAAAGTTGGATGAAACCAGACGTAAACAGTAAAGAAATCCTAAACTCAGATTGGAATGTATACCGCAGACAGGCTGGACAGTGAAGGGGGAGGAGTGTTTATAGCGATAAGAAGGGCAATAGTATCGAAGGAAATTGACGGAGATCCGAAATGTGAAACAATTTGGGTGAAGGTCACGGTTAAAGCAAGCATAGACATGGTAATTGGATGTCTCTATAGGCCCCCTGGCTCAGCAGCTGTTGTGGCTGAGCACCTGAAGGATAATTTGGAAAATATTTCGAGTAGATTTCCCCACCATGTTATAGTTCTGGGTGGAGATTTTAATTTTCCGGATATAGACTGGGAGACTCAAACGTTCATAACTGGTGGCAGGGACAAAGAATCCAGTGAAATTTTTTAAAGTGCTTTATCTGAAAACTACCTTGAGCAGTTAAACAGAGAACCGACTCGTGGCGATAAAATATTAGACCTTCTGGTGATAAACAGACCCAAACTATTTGAAACAGTTAACGCAGAACAGGGAATGAGTGATCATAAAGCGTTTACTGCATCGATGATGTCAGCCGTAAATAGAAATATTGAAAGAGGTAGGAAGATTTTTCAGTTTAGCAAAAGTGACAAAAAGCAGATTTCAGAGTACCTAACGGCTCATCACAAAAGTTTTGTCTCAAGTACAGATAGTGTTGAGGATCAGTGGACAAAGTTCAAAACCATCGTATAATATGCGTTAGATGAGTATGTGCCAAACAAGATCGTAAGAGATGGAAAAGAGCAACCGTGGTACAACAACCGAGGTAGAAAACTGCTGCGGAAGCAAAGGGAACTTCACAGCAAATATAAACATAGCCAAAGCCTTGCAGACAAACAAAAATTACGCGAAGCGAAATGTAGTGTGAGGAGGGATGTGTGAGAGGCGTTCAATGATTTCGAAAGTAAAGTTCTATGTACTGACTTGGCAGAAAATCCTAAGAAATTTTGGTCTTATGTCAAAGCGGTAGGTGGATCAAAACAAAATGTCCGGACACTCTGTGACCAAAATGGTACTGAAACAGAGGATGACAGACTAAAGGCCGAAATACTAAATGTCTTTTTCCAATGTCGTTTCACAGAGGATTCTCGCACAGATGAGAAAATGGTAGATATCTAAATAGACGACAAAGGGATAGAGAAACAATTAAAATCGCTCAAAAGAGGAAAGACCGCTGGACCTGATGGGATACCAGTTCGATTTTACACAGAGTAGGTGAAGGAACTTGCCCCCCTTCTTGCAGCGGTGTACCGTAGGTCTCTAGAAGAGCGTAACGTTCCAAAGGAATGGAAAAGGGCACAGGTCATCCTCGTTTTCAAGAAGGGACGTCGAACAGATGTGCAGAACTATAGACCTATATCTGTAACGTCGATCAGTTGTAGAATTTTGGAACACGTGTTATGTTTGAGTATAATGACTTTTCTGGAGACTATAAATCTACTTTGTGGGAATCAGCATGGGTTTCGAAAATGACGATCGTGTGAAACCCAGCTCGCGCTATTCGTCCACGAGACTCAGAGGGCCATAAACACGGGTTCCCAGGTAGATGCCGTGTTTCTTGACTTCCGCAAGGCATTCGATACAGTTTCCCACAGTCGTTTAATGAACAAAGTAAGAGCATATGGACTATCGGAGCAATTGTGTGACTGGAGTGAAGAGTTCCTAGATAACAGAACGCAGCATGTCATTCTCAATGGAGAGAAGTCTTCCGAAGTAAGAGTGATTTCAGGTGTGCCGCAGGGGAGTGTCGTAGGACCGTTGCTATTCACAAGATACATAAATGACCTTGTGGATGACATCGGAAGTTCACTGAGGCTTTTTGCGGATGATGCTGTGGTGTATCGAGAGGTTGTAACAATGGAAAATTGTACTGAAATGCAGGAGGATCTGCAGCGAATTGACGTATGGTGCAGGGAATGGCAATTGAATCTCAATGTAGACAAGTGTAATGTGCTGAGAATACATAGAAAGAAAGATCCCTTATCATTTAGCTACAATATAGCAGGTCAGCAGCTGGAAGCATTTAATTCCACAAATTATCTGGGAGTACGCATTAGGAGTGATTTAAAATGGAATGATCATATAATGTTGATCGTCGGTAAAGCAGATGCCAGATTGAGATTCATTGGAAGAATCCTAAGGAAATGCAATCCGAAAACAAAGGAAGTAGGTTACAGTACGCTTGTTCGCCCACTGCTTGTATACTGCTCAGCAGTGTCGGATCCGTACCAGATAGGGTTGATAGAAGAGATAGAGAAGATCCAACGGAGAGCAGCGCGCTTCGTTACAGGATCATTTAGTAATCGCGAAAGCGTTACGGAGATGATAGATAAACTCCAGTGGAAGACTCTGCAGGAGAGACGCTCAGTAGCTCGGTACGGGCTCTTGTTGAACTTTCGAGAACATACCTTCACCGAAGAGTCAAGCAGTATATTGGTCCCTCCTACGTATATCACGCGAAGAGACCATGAGGATAAAATCAGAGACATTAGAGCCCACACAGAGGCATGCCGACAATCCTTCTTTCCACGACAATTCGAGACTGGAATAGAAGGGAGAACCGATAGAGGTACTCAAGGTACCCTCCGACACGCACCGTGAGGTGGCTTGCGGAATATGGATGTAGATGTAGATGTAGATTTATTGAGTTCGCTAGCCTTCCTACTGCGCTGTCGTACCGGCAAAACTATTCCACGATTTTCTGTGATATCCCACCATATCAACATTGCCGCCTCCAGGAGGATATTTCATCGTGCCTGCTTCGCACTATTACGAGAAAAAATACACAGCACTAGGCAACAGATGGATTCGAACAGTCGTGCTTTTATGGCCTTGCATCTGCTACTACCAAGGAAATTCTCAGCTTTGCATCGGGAATGGGTGACGCTGCTACGGTTTTCCTACAAATAGAACTACAGAGAGGCAGAAAGGAAAGTTCGGCCGCCTTTCGCAACAACAACAGGAGGGGACCACAGATCCTCAGAACGCACAGTCCTCAACTTTTCGGCAAGAGATATAGACAATGGTGAAATGTCGGTCCTTGGGAAAGGATTTAATTTTGCACCTTCGCCGAGGAACTTTCCCGTGTGTTATATGATAAGTGGCGTCGAACAGCCAGTCCGCAAGTTCTCCCAAATGAAGCAGTAGACGAACCACGACGTGAAACGAGCCGTATTCAGACCAAAGTAAAGTTGCCAGCCCCTCAACATTACCAGGGCTGGTTGGTTGGTTGGTTTGGGGAAGGAGACCAGACAGCGTGGTCATCGGTCTCATCGGATTAGGGAAGGATGGGGAAGGAAGTCGGCCGTGCCCTTTCAGAGGAACCATCCCGGCATTTGCCTAGAGCGATTTAGGGAAATCACGGAAAACCTAAATCAGGATGGCCGGACGCGGGATTGAACCGTCGTCCTCCCGAATGTACCAGGGCTGAGCGCAATGCCTGGCGAGTACTACACAACTATGAAAGGATTGTGGTCCTTACTGCTGGCAAGGGAGATGCACCGGTAATTATATAATACGCGGACTATGATACGAAGATCTCCGAGCTATTCGTCGAAGATAATTATCGGTAACTCCCACGAGGCCCAACATCAAAAATTATAAGGAAGACATCTCGAATTCTCAAGCGCTCTTTAGGGGAAGACATTGTGGTCAAGAATCTTCTCCCACAGGCACCTAGACAATCTAATGCTTATGCTTTACCGAAGATCCGTGAGAACTGGATGCGATTCCTCCTCATAGTACACACCAGTGGTTCACCAACATACAACCCGGCGAAGCCCCACAGTGAAACTCATGTTAAAAATTCAGCAGATTTTATCATCCTAATTAATTATCTTCGACTTTGTGATGGTGACATCATTTTCAATTTTTGGTGTGGTGGCGCTGTTTACGAATGTGGCTGTCAAAGACTAGTTTTTATAAGTTAAATACTCGAGCTATTTAGGCACACTCTTATGTCTTCTCATTTTCTGTATAACGGCTTGTATTACTATCACACGGTCGACGTTGCAATCGGTAGCCCGCTAGCTTCGGCTATTGCAAACCTCATCATGGAGAATTTTGAGGATATTGCCTTAGATAAGGCGCCATTGAAGCCTAATTTTTTCCTCCTATACGTTGACGACACATGTAGCCCCAGGGAAGTGAAAAACTTGACGAATACTTGGAGCACCTCAAGGGCGTAAACAGTAACATCAAGTTTACCATGGAGGCAGAAGAAGACGATGCATTGCTCTTCCTCGACGTTCCCATTTTCTGCAAACGAAATGGATACCTTGGCCACAGCGTCTTTCGGAAACCCACTCACAACGATCTGTATTCGCACGCCATCAACCTTCATTACCCGTCGCAGAAGCACCCTGCATTACAAACATAGGTGCATCGTCCAAGAATGATTTCAGACTCAGATAAGTTGCCCCACGAGCTGAGTCACCTACGCAAGGTCTTAAGGAAGAATGGCTACAACGTCCATCGAATAAAAGAAGCGATTTCAAACAAGACTCACAACAAGACCACCGACAAGGCGCAGGTAAAGAAACTTGCTGTCTTGCCGTTCTGTGGCTCCGTGTTGGGCAAGATAAGCCACGCACTGAAACGACCCAAAATCAGATCGATATTCAGGCCTCCGACGAAAATTCGTCACTTGCTGAACGTATTAAAGACGCAGGAGGCCTTACAACACCTGGGTTCTACAAGATACCTTGCGAGGGTGGTCAGTCATATGTCGGACAAACAGTACGCACTGTGAAACAATGCAGAAAGGGACATGACAAGTTCTATCGCCAACGTTACCCCGAGAATCTGTTTTAGCTAAGCATGCTTCAGAAAAAGGACAGCGGATAAAATTTGACGAAACATCCACCGTGGCTGGTACAAACGGCTTCTGGGCTTGCGTAATTAAAGAATCCATTGAAATAAAAATCACCAGTAATACCCTAAGAAAAGACTGTGGCCTGCAGATGAGCACGGTTTGGGATACAGCGATCGAGCAGTTGAAGCGGCTGCATCGAACACCGAGTCAACGTATGCCCATATATGGCAATGTTGCGGGCACTAGTGACTTTATAGCCAACAGCTAGTGTATATAGAGACGTACCAGCAGGTCACTGGCAGTCATATCACTTGTCAATGAGAGCTTAGCCGAAGGCTCGGGTAATTTTAATAACTTGGCGCGGTTGGAAACCCGAGAACTTACTATCAATCTTACCACTACGAGACAAGTAAGTATGCATAAAAGGTCACTTGTCTTGTAAGCTAGGTAGGCTTCAAACTACCCACATCTTTGGAACAACTATGCTATACCATGGGTGAAAATTTTACCCCGTATTCTGCGTGAAAATTTCAGTTAAATTACGTAACTAAAGGTTACACGACCTGTCGCATCTGGCAAGACATTTAAGAGAGGTTCTGATAAGTCCTTGGCTTCATAAAAAAAATGCTTTTATGCGTTTGAAAAATTTATTTAGTCAACATATTCCACTTTGAACTCAATTATTTATGGGATCTTTGTTCCAGCTTCCTTGACCCCTCTGCAAAAAGACTTCTATTGTCCTGCAAACTACTCATCCGCAGCCTTTCAAGCTTCCTAACTGTTCAGATATCGTCTTCCCTTGAGATGTTTTCTGAGGTTCGGAAACAGATAATAATCTGAGGGGGCCAAGTGAGGTGAACAGTTAGATGTTTCAGCATTTACCAATGAACATCTGCCCATTTTTACTGCGTGATAGCCGCCTTTTGTGGAGGAGCATTGTCTTTCAGAAGTAAGGTATCCTTTGTCAACTTTCCTCGACGTTTGGAGACCAATTGTGGCTTCAATTTGCGGAGAAGTTCAACATAATACATTTCCGTGATGGTTTTACTACGTTGCGAGCAGTCGATAAGTAGATTTCCATCTTCATCCGAAACAATGAATGGGAGAAACTTGTCTGTCAATCTCTTTGTTTTTAACTTCTTTTGACGTTGAGCACTGTGTCTCCATTCTTTGCCCAGTTCTTTGGTCTCTGGTATATAAGTGTATATCAATGTTTCATCTGTGATGACGAGACAATCAAAAAATCCCACAGAATGCCCGAGAAACTGCATTAAAGTGGACTGTGGAGCAACCACTCTCTCATAGTTTTGTTCTGCGCTGAGACATTTAGGAATCCATTTGGGCGAGTGCTTTACCATCTTCAGAATCACAGGGAAATATGTCCCATACCTTCTCGGGATATGCGCAAGGTCTCTGCTATCTTTTTAGCAATTATCCTTCGGTCGTACAGGATCATAGAACGAAAGCAGCCATTGTTTCCAGAACTCCAGTTGTGAAAGGCTCTGTTACTGCTACGCAATTACTATCATATGTAATATAATGAACAAGATTTAATGCCAAAACATCAGAATTAATCTGCATCCATTTTGGCTAGGGAAAGCTAAAGACATATCAGCACCCCCTCGAATAAAGTAGGATTGAAAATAGGCTGCAAACATATAACATAAACATTAATAACGCATTTTATAAGGGCATCTACCCAACTCCCGTTACGTCCTCGATTGAACTTTTATCCCTTGCAATCCAGAGAGGAACATCCTTGTTCCATCTACCGACAACTCGCCTAGAGATGTTTTGATGATCACATAACTGGTTGGTTCAAATGGCTCTGAGCACTATGGGACTCAACATCTTAGGTCATAAGTCCCCTAGAACATAGAACTACTTAAACGTAACTAACCTAAGGACATCACACACACCCATGCCCGAGGCAGGATTCGAACCTGCGACCGTAGCAGTCCCGCGGTTCCGGACTGCAGCGCCAGAACCGGATCACATAACGCAATGCGCACATGTAGCATGGTCATCATATGATTCAAATGTGTAATACAGGAAATACTTTGTACTGGCACTACCCAGTAAGTGACCGAAAGTAGAATGGAGGCACCTGCGGAATACTGCGGTACCAGCGCTGGCCGTTAGCCAAGCTATTTCGACATGTAGGACCCAATAACAGATATACAACTGTACAACTGAGTTGCAATACGAGGATAACTGCCGCGTGCAGCAAAGGACGTTGTAGTAAGCTGGTCGTTGCCATCACACACGAGCGAAACTTTTGTTAATGGGCGACGTGACTAGACACCAGGTTTTAGAGAAACAAATAAGCAGTAACAGAGTATAAATGAGGCTGAATTTGAGTACAGGTGAGCGTTCAATTCGAGGACATCGTTGAGTAGCCGCACGACGACGCCGGTGCACCGTCGGACCACGAGATGACTGGGAAGCATCAGGCTGTGGCTGCCGCCAAACTGGATCCTCCGTGGGGCTTCGTGCCACAGGCCCACCGGCATGCTGTCCATACCTGCTGCTGCCGACTCTGAGGCCCAGTGAGAGATTCACACTGCCAGCCGCCGTCAGCCGCCTCCTTGAAGGGCGTGGGTCCAGACCCACACACAGCCGCCTCCGCCGCTGGCCGACCTGCGTGTCACTCCGCAGGGAAGCGCCACTGTCGCAACTTGGCGTGGCCTTTCTTTGCCGCCGGGCGGCGTCCTAGAGGACGACACCAGCTGCACCGTCCAGAGCTTACGAGGAGAGGCGTGTTTAAAAATGGTTCAAATGGCTCTGAGCACTATGGGACTTAACATCTGTGGTCATCAGTCCCCTAGAACTTAGAACTACTTAAACCTAACTAACCTAAGGACAGCACTCACATCCATGCCCGAGGCAGGATTTGAAGCTGCGACCGTAGCGGTCACGCGGTTCCAGACTGAAGCGCCTAGAAATGCCTAGAAATGCCTCACGTACAACTAAAGATACAATAAAGTAATACTGATAAATTGTCCACAGCGGCATCACCACCACACATGCACCACCACCTATAGAGATGCCACTACAAAGTGGTTTATAAAATTTGAAAGAAACGCAGTGCAAAACCAGTGGCGAAACATATTTTTTTTTTTTTTTTGTGCACAAAAGTGAACTCAATTTGTGACTCCTCTATAGGGAAAGTAGTAGGCGCAGTGAAGTATACGAAAGATGATTTTAGCAACAAGTGTTCAGTGATGCGCTCCCCAGATTCGATTCACAGAATTTGTCGCAAAAGACTATTGTAAATTTACTGGGTAAGAGTCGCTGGAGTGATTCTCCTATTTGAAAAGTGCAATGTATGAAACCCAAATGTTGTGGCGAGATTTTGCTTATGGTGCGAGTGTCGACACGATATCTGAGCAGTCTGCTACAGGCAGCAGTGTAGTGAACACAGTAGCGCGCCCCAAGCTAACCGACTTTGACGTGTGATACTAATCGGCCCAAGCCGCTTTGATCTGACCATTTCAGAGATTGGAAAAGAAGTTTACGAGATCGACAGTGTGTAAGTATCTCAAAGGCAACGTTTCCCAACGCGTAAGTCGCTAAGGTTTTGGTGAAAATGGGTCGCGCCTCTCCAGCAGAGCCATACGATGGCCTGTATGTGTAGCTAACGTAAGACCTCCAACATGGAAGGTTTTGAGCAAAAAATGCAGTCTGATACATCTGTACTATTATGTAAACCGGATTCAGATATCAGAGTGAACGGGCAGAGAAAAATAGTTCAACCACTTGTATATATTCACAGGGCAAACAATTCCGGCGAAGTATTCTTTCTTTGGAATACAAAATAAGTTACTTTTATGTTTATGAAGTAAGTAATTTAAAAAGCTGTCTCAACTGATTACTTTTCTGCTGAGTTACTTTAAGATAAATTAGACATAATGTTTACCTGATGAACTGACAATCGTCCACCATGTAGCTTGACAAGGCTCAACCACGCTGTGTCGGTTGGGTACAGCCAGCATGAAATCCAGTGTTGTCCTGCTTTTCCAAAACGTTACGGTGTATTCCACTGCAATGGATAGTTTCTCTTACGATCGAATTCTTTGAAATAACTTTGATTGTGTCACTAATAAAAACCTAATTGATTCAAAAATCTTCCATTATTATTGTCACAAATATTAACTAACTTCTTCTTTTTCCTTTTCTTCTTCTTGTTCTTGTGACTTTTCCCGCATCCACGCAGGGTCGACGTGATTGTTAATGGATTTGGCATGATTAGTTTAAAGAGTAGCCGGATGCCCTTCCCCTAATCCCCCAGCCACCACAACGGAGTATACAGGGTGGTCCATTGATAGTGACCGGGCCATATATCTCACGAAATAGGCATCAAACGAAAAAACTACAAAGAAGGAAACTCATCTAGCTTGAAGGGGGTAACCAGATGGCGATATGGTTTGCCCGATAGATGGCGCTGCTGTAGGTCAAACAGATATCTACTGCGTTATTTTTTAAATAGGAACCCCCATTTTTTATACATATTCGCGTAGTACGTAAAAAAAATATGAATGTTTTAGTTGGACCACATTTTTCGGTTTGTGATGGATGGCGCTGTAATAGTCACAAACGTATAAGTACGTGGTATCACGTAACATTACGCCAGTGCGGACGGTATTTGCTTCGTGATACATTACCCGTCTTAAAATGGACCGTTTACCAATTGCGGAAAAGGTCGATATCGTGTTGATGTATGACTATTGTGATCAAAATGCCCAACGGGCGTGTGCTATGTATGCTGCTCAGTATCCTGGACGACATCATCCAAGTGTCCGGACCGATCGCCGGATAGTTACGTTATTTAAGGAAACAGGAAGTGTTCATCCACATGTGAAACGTCAACCACGACCTGCAACAAATGATGATGCCCAAGTAGGTGTTTTAGCTGCTGTCGCGGCTAATACGCACATGAACAGCAGACAAATTGCGCGAGTATCGGGAATCTCAAAAACGTCGGTGTTGAGAATGCTACATCAACATCGATTGCACCCGTACTATATTTCTATGCAGCAGGAATTGCATGGCGACGACTTTGAACGTGGTTTACAGTTATTCCGCTGGGCAGATTTTTTACATGCCTTCTATTTAGCGCCGAAACGTCTTTCACCAACAGCGGTAACGTAAACCGGCATAATACGCACTATTGGGCAACGGAAAATGCACGATGGCTGCGACAAGTGGAACATCAGCGACCTTGGCGATTTAATGTATGGTGCGGCATTATGGGAGGAAGGATAACTGGCCCCCATTTTATCGATGGCAATCAAAATGGAGCAATGTATGCTGATTTCCTACGTAATGTTCTACCGATGTTACTACAAGATGTTTCACTGCATGACAGAATGGCGATGTAGTCCAACATGATGGATGTCCGGCACATACACTCCTGGAAATTGAAATAAGAACACCTTGAATTCATTGTCCCAGGAAGGGGAAACTTTATTGACACATTCCTGGGGTCAGATACATCACATGATCACACTGACAGAACCACAGGCACATAGACACAGGCAACAGAGCATGCACAATGTCGGCACTAGTACAGTGTATATCCACCTTTCGCAGCAATGCAGGCTGCTATTCTCCCATGGAGACGATCGTAGAGATGCTGGATGTAGTCCTGTGGAACGGCTTGCCATGCCATTTCCACCTGGCGCCTCAGTTGGACCAGCGTTCGTGCTGGACGTGCAGACCGCGTGAGACGACGCTTCATCCAGTCCCAAACATGCTCAATGGGGGACAGATCCGGAGATCTTGCTGGCCAGGGTAGTTGACTTACACCTTCTAGAGCACGTTGGGTGGCACGGGATACATGCGGACGTGCATTGTCCTATTGGAACAGCAAGCTCCCTTGCCGGTCTAGGAATGGCAGAACGATTGGTTCGATGACGGTTTGGATGTACCGTGCACTATTCAGTGTCCCCTCGACGATCACTAGTGGTGTACGGCCAGTGTAGGAGATCGCTCCCCACACCATGATGCCGGGTGTTGGCCCTATGTGCCTCGGTCGTATGCAGTCCTGATTGTGGCGCTCACCTGCACGGCGCCAAACACGCATACGACCATCATTGGCACCAAGGCAGAAGCGACTCTCATCGCTGAAGACGACACGTCTCCATTCGTCCCTCCATTCACGCCTGTCGCGACACCACTGGAGGCGGGCTGCACGATGTTGGGGCGTGAGCGGAAGGCGGCCTAACGGTGTGCGGGACCGTAGCCCAGCTTCATGGAGACGGTTGCGAATGGTCCTCGCCGATACCCCAGGAGCAACAGTGTCCCTAATTTGTTGGGAAGTGGCGGTGCGGTCCCCTACGGCACTGCGTAGGATCCTACGGTCTTGGCGTGCATCCGTGCGTCGCTGCGGTCCGGTCCCAGGTCGACGGGCACGTGCACCTTCCGCCGACCACTGGCGACGACATCGATGTACTGTGGAGACCTCACGCCCCACGTGTTGAGCAATTCGGCGGTACGTCCACTCGGCCTCCCGCATGCCCACTATACGCCCTTGCTCAAAGTCCGTCAACTGCACATACGGTTCACGTCCACGCTGTCGCGGCATGCTACCAGTGTTAAAGACTGCGATGGAGCTCCGTATGCCACGGCAAACTGGCTGACACTGACGGCGGCGGTGCACAAATGCTGCGCAGCTAGCGCCATTCGACGGCCAACACCGCGGTTCCTGGTGTGTCCGCTGTGCCGTGCGTGTGATCATTGCTTGTACAGCCCTCTCGCAGTGTCCGGAGCAAGTATGGTGGGTCTGACACACCGGTGTCAATGTGTTCTTTTTTCCATTTCCAGGAGTGTAGCTCGCGTACGGTTGAAGCGGTATTGAATAGCATATTTCATGACAGGTGGATTGGTCGTCGAAGCACCATACCATGGCCTGCACATTCACCGGATCTGACGTCGCTGGATTTCTTTCTGGGGGGATAGTTGAAGGATATTTGCTATTGCGGTCCACCGACAACATGCGCCAGCGCATTGTCAATGCACGTGCGAACATTACGGAAGGCGTACTACTCGCAGTTGAGAGGAATGCCGTTACACATATTGCCAAATGCATTGAGGTTGATGGACATAATTTTGAGCATTTATTGCATTAATGTGGTATTTACAGGTAATCACGCTGTAACAGCATGCGTTCTCAGAAATGATAAGTTCACAAAGGTACATGTATCACATTGGAACAACCGAAATAAAATGTTGAAACGTACCTACGTTCTGTATTTTAATTTTAAAAACCTACCTGTTACCAACTGTTCGTGACAATTACAGCGCCATCTATCACAAAGCGAAAAAAAGTGGTCCACCTAAAACATTCATATTTCTTTACGAACTACACGAATATGTAATAAAAATGGGGGTTCCTATTTAAAAAAAAACAGTTGATACCCGTTTGACCAATGGCAGGCCGGCCAGAGTGGACGTGTGGATCTAGGCGCTACAGTCTGGAGCCGAGCGACCGCTACGGTCGTTGGTTCGAATCCTGCCTCTGGCATGGATGTGTGTGATGGCCTTAGGTTAGTTAGGTTTAATTAGCATAGTGCTCAGAGCCATTTGAACCAATGACAGCACCATCTAGCGGGCCAACCACAGCGTCATCTGGTTTCCCCCTTCAAGCTAGACGAGCTTCGTTCTTTGCAGTTCTTTCGTTTGACGCTTATTTCGTGAGATATTTGGCCCGGTCACGATCAATGGACCACCCTGTATATGTACTCCACTTGTCTGGTGTAGTGTTAGTTATGTGAAACTGGTCTGAAGTGTTACAAACGTTTGCGATCGTATAAATGAGGCTGGACTGTGGTACTCGTCCAGTATTGGCCTTGTAGCATGTGGGAAACCACGTAAAAACCACATCCAGAACATAGACGCGCGGCTCGCGAATTGCCCCAGTACGGCAGAGGCTCTTTTACGCCCACCGTACAAGTATAAGCTGAGAAGCATTTGTCTTCTTGCCTAGTCTTATTTGCCATAAACACTGTTTCGATATCGTGGACCGTTCATGACATATTATGGTCGTTTATGTTACCTAAGGCGCAATCTATGTTGTGAATAATAACAACGGTAGTAACGAACAGTAGCGAGAGGAAGGAAATTAGGCTTTAACGCTCCGTAAACACAAGCTTGGATTTGGAGAAGGGTGAAGGGGAAAACCGCGGTGTCCGTCTCAAAAGAATCATCCCGACATTGGCACGGACTGGCATTTGAACCATCCTCCCAATGCGAGTCCATTGTCTTATCATTTCTACCACTCCGTTTTATGAACATTAATATAAGAATGAAATTACAGAAAGCCACAGAAAACTCTGAACAGCTGTAAATAAGTAACTTCAATATGATACAGAAACCGAATATTAATGGCTTGTTGGAAACTCTAAACGTACAAACATGCAGTCGAGATGAACTGCTAAGAAATAAACCTGAAGACCCAAAGGATAGAGTAGTCTTCATTAAGAAGCGATCAATAGTTATGAAGGAATCGTTTTCGCTTCATATGTGCTCCTGGAGAGTGAACATGGAATAACTAAAGGTGATCTGGTCATTGTGTCATTTTCATGATATGACAGATGCGCACAGCCACCCGACGTAAGTAGGACAGAATTGGAAGTTGTACTGGTTCCACCACAGTGGGCTCTTCTGCTGGAGGGCTAAGCAGCGTCTCTCATTCATCTGTGCACGTCCAATTCTGTATACGTTTAGTCATAACTTCAATTTAAATGCAAAATATTTCGATCCGCATGCATCACGCTCAAGTCTGGCAACAAATTTATCTCCCCGGCCTGGGTAGAGCTCATCTCTCGTGTTGTTCTTTTGGGGCTTACTTTTTTAAGTAGTAATAACATTTATCTGTCTCAGTCTTTTTAGGAATGTGGTTTCAAATACCCTCGGTGTGATATTCTTTCCCTTAGAGGCAGCCGCGTTTCGAAACTTCTGTCATCTTATCAGATGCGAGCGTTGTATCAAGATCATATTAAATATTCGTCTGCACTCTATAGCGTGAAAATTAAACACGATATTCACGTTCTTAGAAAATGACTATAGAAGTGTTTCGCAACCAAAGAATTAATTCCTTCTGAAACTTTTCAGAACCGTGCCTTTATAATACTTGCTACTTTTCTCCTTTTTCGATACACAATCTCCAATTTCTCTTGATTAGTTGTAATGACAACAACACTGCTGACTTTTTCACCATACGCTAAATCCTAGGGAAGCATATTTTCGATTTGTCATGAGAAATAAAAAAAAATGGATAACGAAGTATTGTTTGAGAATTCTGTCCACAGTGTCATTGAATTTAAATTTACTTACCTTTCACGGTTTGACGTTGGTTTTCAAGTAGAAAAAATGTATTAGCTAATTTTTTCTATTTTTATAAAGGTAAATATAGTAGATATCCCAAAAATCATTTATAGGACAGTTCACAGTTGCTAAAAAACAAAATGTTCCGGTGTCAAGTATCAAACTCATTCTCTACGTCCTTCCGTCTGTGTGATGCATCTGTTTATGATTATGTCTGCACAAGTACACTCTGCTGATACATTTCCTGAAAAAATGAAATCTCTGTGGATGCATCCCTAATCCTTTGTTGTGACATTACAAAAAATTTTTAACAGGAAATTCAGGATATATTGTTTTCTACGGGTGAGAAAAACGCGAAGTGAAGATTTTCAAAAGGCCAATTGAAGACCGTGAACAGCGATCACCTATTTCATTTAGGCTCGATGTTCGCAGGAGGAGAAGTAATAAGGTAAAATGGCGAACGAAAATGTAAGACTGCATTACGCAATTAGAGTCGTAGACACACAGCAGAAATTCGTTGTCTTTATTAGAGCTTCATCAAAAAGATAGAGAACATCATGTACAGCAACCACAGCCGTCTATGTGACACATTCGGTCGCTTTCTAATGGGCAAATTTTCTCCTCTGGTTCTGGTAGACAATTAATACCGTGAATGAGTGAACGGGAAGTATTTTCTTTAATTGCTTGTTATTGTCTACACGGCTGGGCAACTGAATAAAATTCTCCTGTATGCAATGTGAGCAGCCCATTTAGCTGTGATGACAGCGTCGACGAGTCAAGGATTACAAAAGATGACAAAAAGTTGTAGAGACGTCTCAGCATTTCGATTTATTTCTTAGTTTACGGCAGTCATTAGCGATTATACGTTCACACAGAAGTTGTATAAATCGTGTCTTTTCTGTCACTTATTGGAAAGTATGTTGCTGATTTGATCTTCGTATCGAATAGTGGACTACACACCCATGTCTTAACAACCACAAAGAGTTCTGGTCTCATTTTGGAACACTGGGGTATTATTGCCTTGTTGTAGGTACACGTCCCCTGTGTGGTACTGTAGAGGCACAAACGTACACACACTAACGCCGATTCTAGCACCTCGTGGTAGTGGCATACTACGACAGGTTCTCCCGTCCGACCTGTAACCTATTGGAATGCTCTTTTCATTGATTCTCGTAGTTCTTACGATGTCACTAGCTATAATGGCCTGTAACTCCAGGTGGTGATCCTGTAGCCGTGCTGATCTGTATAAAGTGTGACTTGTGGTGACCAGAGATACATATGTGGTCCAGTGACATTTGTACGCAATGGAGGGGTTATGGTTGTTGATGATGTTGTTGCTCATGGTAGTTGTTTGGTGAATGACTTGTTGCACAATGTCTCAACAATGATTTTTTACAATCTGCTATTAGCGACATCGATTCGTTATTATCTGTGCAGTTAATTCTGGCGACTATATTCATCTCTAAATGGCGATAATCGCGGTTCATACAATGACAGGTGTATCAGTGATGGTAACAGCATAGAATCGGAGCTAATTTTCTTAAATGAAACAATGAAGGCAAACAATTATGATGTGTTGTCCTTAACCATAGCCGGCTGGGGTGGCCGAGCGGTTCTAGGCGATACAGTCTGGAACCGCACGACTGCTACGGTCGCAGGTTAGAATCCTGCCTCGGGCATGGATGTGTGTGATGTCCTTAGGTTAGTTAGGTTTCAGTAGTTCTAAGTTCTAGGGGACTGATGACCTCAGCAGTTAAGTCCCATAGTGCTCAGAGCCATTTTTGAACCTTAACCATAGATAGGGTTTTGAAAAATATTATTCTGCGAATAAGGAGGACGCGAAACGGTCTTTTCACTCTGTTAGGTTACCGTTCGTTTATACAGCTAGCGACAGCTTAAATGGAATTCTTCGGAAAAATACTTTAAAAACTACATTTTTCAGTCAGTGAAAGAAAACAACCTTTGTCGACGCAAAACCGACGCACCTGTACACCTATAGACATATATGACACAACGTGTGGATGTGGCAAGATGTATAGAAGCGAATCTGAGAGATCAACAAGGGAACGGACTGAACACCACGAAACCAATACACGTTTAAAAGAAAGTACCAAATCAGCGGAAGCAGGACATCAGAATAACTATGGCAAAATATACACTGAAGCACCAGATAACCTGGTATAGGGATGCGTATTAAAATACAGAGATACATTATGTGATCAAAAGTATCCGGACACCCCCAAAACATACATTTCTCATATTAGGTGCATTGTGCTGCCACCTACTGCCAGGTACTCCATATCAGCGGCCTCAGTAGTCATTAGACATCGTGAGAGAACAGAATGGGGCGGAACTCACGGAATTCACTTGTGTCATACGTCCGTACACGAGATTTCCACACTCTTAAACATCCCTAGGTCCAATGTTTCCGATGTGATAGTGAAGTGGATTCGTACAGCACAAAAGCGTGGAGGCCGACTTCGTCTGTTGACTGATAGAGACCGCCGACGGTTGAACAGGGTCGTAATATGTAATAGGCAGTCATCTATCCAGACCATCACACAGGAATTCCAAACTGCATCAGGATCCACTGCAAGGACTATGACAGGCGGGAGATGAGAAGACTTGGATTTCATGGTCGAGCGGCTGCTCATAAGCCACACATCAAGCCGGTAAATGCCAAACGACGCCTTGCTTGGTGTAAGGAGCGTAAATATTGGACGATTGAACTGTGGAAAACGGTCGTGTGGTGTGAAGAAACACGGTACACAACGTGGCGATCTGGTGGCAGGGTGTGGGCATAGCGACTACCCGGTGAACGTCATTTGCCAGAGAGTGTAGAGCCAACAGTAAAATTCTGAGGCAGTGGTGTAATGGTGTGGTCGTGTTTTTCATGGAAGGGGCTTGCACCCCTTATTTTTTGCGTAGCACCATCACAGCACAGGCCTACATTGATGTTTTAAGCACTTTCTTGCTTTCCACTGTTGAAGAGCAATTCGGGGATGTCGATTGCATCTTTCAACACGAACGAGCACCTGTTCATAATGTACGACCCATGGCGGAGGGGTTACACGACAATAACATGCCTGTAATAGACTGGCCAGCACAGAGTCCTGACCTGAATCCTATAGAACACGTTTGGGATGTTTTGGCACACCGACTTCGTGCCAGGCCTCACCGACCGATTTCGAAACCTCTCCTCAGTGCACCTCTCCGTGAAGAATGGGCTACCATTCCCCAATTTCCTTCCACCGCCTGATTGAACGTATGCCTGCGAGAGTGGAAGCTGTCATCAATTCTAAGCGTGGGCCAACACCATATTGAATTCCAGCGTTACCGATGGAGGGCGCCACGAACTTGTAATTCATATTCAGCCAGTTGTACAGATACTATTGATCACATGGTGTATTGAAAAAGGCAAAATACGGAGCTGGGTTCGGCAATGCCTATATAAAACAGCAAGTGTCTGCCGCATTTGTTATATCGGTTACTGCTGCTACAATGACAGGTTATCAAGATTTAAGTGAGTTTGAAGGTGGTGTTATAATTGGCGCACGAGCGATGAAACTCAGCATCTCCGAGGTAGCGATGAAGTGGGGATTTTTCCGTACGACCATTTCGCTAGTGTACTATGAAATTCAGAAATCCGTTAAAACATCAAATCTCCGACATCGCTGCGGCCGGAAAACGATCCTGCAAGAACGAGACCAACGGCGATTGAAGAGAATCGTTCAACCTGACAGAAGTTCAACCCTTCCGCAAATTGTTGTAGATTTTAATGCTCGGCCATCTACAAGTGTCAGCGTGCGAACCATTCAACAAAACATCATCGATGTGGGTTTTCGCAGCCGAAGGGTCACGCTTGTACCCTTGATGACTGCACAACACAAAGCTATACGCCTCGCCTGGGCCCGCCAAAACCAACATTGGACTGTCGATGGCTGTAAACATGTAGCCTGGTCGGAAAAGTCTCGTTTCAGATTGCATCGAGCGGTTAGACATGTACGGGTATGGAGACAATCTCATGAATCCATAGACCCTGCATGTCAGCAGGGGACTGTTTAAGCTGGTGGAGGCTCTGCAATGGCATGGGGCGTGTGCAATTCGAGTGATAAGGGGCCCCTGATACGTCTAGATACGACTGTGACAGGTGAAACGTGCTTAAGGATCCTGTCTGATCATCTGCATCCATTCATGTCCATTCTGCATTCCGACGGACTTAACAATTCCAGCAGAGCATTGCGATACCCCACACGTCCAGAATTGCTACAGAATGGGTCCAGGAATACTTTTCTGATTTTAAATATTTCCACTGGCCATTACACTCCTCAGACATAAACATTATTGAGCAAATCTGGGATGCTTTGGAACATGCTGTTCACAAGAGGTCTCCATCTCGTCGTACTCTTACGGATTTATGGGCAGCCTCGCGGGATTCGTGGTGTTAGTGCCCCCCAGCGCTAGTTAAGACACTAGTCGATTCCATGCCACATCGTGTAGCGACACTTCTGCGTGTTCACGGGGACCCTACAGGATATGAGCGAGGTGTAACAGTTTCTTTGGCTCTTCTGTGTAGATTTCAACAACGTACGAGCACTAACCAATGAATGACATATTTATGGATGGAAAGTCGGAGAAGTGGTTGAGATTTCTAAAAACGAACGCAATTTTAGCAGAGATGACGGAAACTAGCATCCAGTTTTGTGGCTTCCTGAGATCAAGGAAATAAATACGCAGCCACGGTGCTTGAGGAATGGAAACAACTATCAGGGGGGCACCTCTGCGACATGGCAGAAATCAGCACAATAAGAGATGAAAAGTTCTCTTTCGTAAATGACCACGACAAAGTGTTCAATTAGTACGGAGATTAGATTATTCTGAAGAAGGTCCCAGTACAAGGTTCAAGATGACTATGAAATGCTACATTGAAGAGAAACACGAGGAACTCCGACAGCCTAGGCGAGTTTTCCTTCTGTTCATATTCTTGTCTTCGCGGATGATCCGTCGAGTTTCTGTATCATGCGTAGAGAGTAAACATAACATTTCTGAGAAGTTGTTGTTATTGTTGTTGTTCTGACCTTCAGACCGAAGACTGCGTTGATGCAGCTCTCTATGTTACTCTGTCCTGTGCAAGCCTCTTCTTTTTCCGAGTAACTACTAGAACATGTATCCTTCTGAATGTGCTTACTGTATTCACCTCTTAGTGTCCCTCAACGATCTGTACCCATCATGCTTCCTTCTCAGACGGTGTCCTTCTCACCGATTCCCTCTTGCAGTAAAGTCGTGCCACAAATTTCTTTTCTCCATAATTCTGTTCAGTATCTCCTTATCAGTTACATGATCTACTTATCTAATCTTCAGCATTATTCTGTAGCGCCACATTTCGAAAGCTTCTATCCTCTTCTTGTTTAACCTGTTTGTCGTCCATATTTCGCTTCCATACATGGCTACGCTACAAAGAAATACTTTCTGAACAGGCTTCCTGACACTTAACTCCATACTGGATGTTAACAATTTCTCTTTTTCAGAATTGCTTTTCTTACCATTGCTAGTCTACATTTTACATCCTCTCTACTTCGACCATCATCAGTTATTTTTCTGCCCAAATAGCAAAACACATCTACTTTTTTAAGTGTCTCATTTCCTAATCTAATTCTCTGAGCATCATCTTATTTAATTCGACTACATTCCGTTATTCTCGTTTTACTTTTCTTAATATTCATCTCATATCATTTTCTCAAGACACCGTTCCAAGTCCTCTGCTGTCTCTGACAGAATTACAATGCCATCGGCAAACTTCAAAGTTTTTATTTCTTCTCCCTGGACTTAAATTCCCACTCTAAATTTTTCCTAGATTTCCTTTAAAGCTTTCTCAATATACAGATTGAATAACATCGGGGATAGCCTACAACCCTGTCTCACTCCCTTCTCAACCATTGCTCCCCTTTTGTGCCTCTCGACTCTTCTAACTGCCATCTGGTTTCTGCAGAAATTAAACAGGCTTTAGCTCTCTGTATTTTACCGCTTGCAGCTTCAAAACATTGTCAAAATCTTTCTCTACGCCTACAAATGCTATGAACGTCGGTTTCCCTGACCTTATCCCATCTACGAGAAATCGTAGGGTCAGCATTGCCTCGCGTGTTTCAGCATTTCTCCGGAATCCAAACTACTCTTCGCCGGCCGGCTTCTACCAGTATTTCCATTTTTGTATTACGAATTCGTTTTAATATTTTGTAACAGTGACTTGTTAAGCTGATTTCTAAGATAATATATCTAAACAAATTTTTGTTGCGTGTAATTTCGCTTGCGTGGAATGATTTACAATGTCGCTAGAGGATTTCACCAGTAAATTTAGAAACGCAGGTCACACGAGTTTAGTAAGGAAGAATTTGTTTAACAAATGCAAAAGTACAGTTAATTTTCGTGATGGAGAACATTCCTGGAGCCCACATGCAACTCAAGAAACTGTGCGACGCTCAGGGGATTCGATTGCACGAAAGCCGTCTGCTATATATTTGACAATTTATATTAAGAAATACCCCGAAGAAACGTTCATACTACGTCCAAATTTTGATTAGGCTTGGAGGATTGTGGAGCCCGACAGGCTACTTGTTATGACAAAGGCTGTGGAAAATGAAAACGTCACAGCAGATGTATTGTTAAGTGACGAAGCAACATCCACACTCGGGGGTTTGTGAAAACATAGAACTGCAGAGTCTGGGTAGACCAACACCCACACTTAATGCAAGACTGGGACCTTGAAGCGTTGAAAACTTTCTCGTCCCACAGTAGGTAAAGGATGGGATTAGGCACTTTGTTGTACGAGGTGCATTCAAGTTCTAAGGCCTCCGATTTTTTTTCTAATTAACTACTCACCCGAAATCGATGAAACTGGCGTTGCTTCTCGACGTAATCGCCCTGCAGACGTACACATTTTTCACAACGCTGACGCCATGATTCCATGGCAGCGGCGAAGGCTTCTTTAGGAGTCTGTTTTGACCAATGGAAAATCGCTGAGGCAATAGCAGCACGGCTGGTAAATGTGCGGCCACGGAGAGTGTCTTTCATTGTTGGAGAAACCCAAAAGTCACTAGGAGCCAGGTCAGGTGAGTAGGGAGCATGAGGAATCACTTCAAAGGTGTTATCACGAAGAAACTGTTGCGTAACGTTAGCTCGATGTGCGGGTGCGTTGTCTTGGTGAAACAGCACACGCGCAGCCCTTCCCGGACGTTTTTGTTGCAGTGCAGGAAGGAATTTGTTCTTCAAAACATTTTCGTAGGATGCACCTGTTACCGTAGTGCTCTTTGGAACGCAATGGGTAAGGATTACGCCCTCGCTGTCCCAGAACATGGACACCATCATTTTTTCAGCACTGGCGGTTACCCGAAATTTTTTTTGTGGCGGTGAATCTGTGTGCTTCCATTGAGCTGACTGGCGCTTTGTTTCTGGATTGAAAAATGGCATCCACGTCTCATCCATTGTCACAACCGACGAAAAGAAAGTCCCATTCATGCTGTCGTTGCGCGTCAGCATTGCTTGGCAACATGCCACACGGGCAGGCATGTGGTCGTCCGTCAGCATTCGTGGCACCCACCTGGATGACACTTTTCGCATTTTCAGGTCGTCATGCAGGATTGTGTGCACAGAACCCACAGAAATGCCAACTCTGGAGGCGATCTGTTCAACAGTCATTCGGCGATCCCCCAAAACAATTCTCTCCACTTTCTCGATCATGTCGTCAGACCGGCTTGTGCGAGCCCGAGGTTGTTTCGGTTTGTTGTCACACGATGTTCTGCCTTCATTAAACTGTCGCACCAACGATCGCACTTTCGACACACCCATAACTCCATCACCACATGTCTCCTTCAACTGTCGATGAATTTCAATTGGTTTCACACCACGCAAATTCAGAAAACGAATGATTGCACGCTGTTCAAGTAAGGAAAACGTCGCCATTACAAGTATTTAAAACAGTTCTCATTCACGCCGCTGGCGGTAAAATTCCATCTGCCGTACGGTGCTGCCATCTCTGGGACGTATTGACAATGAATGTGGCCTTATTTTAAAACAATGCGCATGTTTCTATCTCTTCCCAGTCCGGAGAAGAAAAATCGGAGGCCTTAGAACTTGAATGCACCTCTTAACAATAAGCCGCGCCTCCCAAACACACATCTAGACTTATCGGACATATGCGTAACATTACAAACATATTTTCTAATACGACAGAGCAAATGGTATCATTTTGGCACTGCCCCAATCACCCTAAAAATTTGAGATGGCCTATATGAAAGCAGAATAAGCCAACATGTTTGCCAAGTCTTGACTGCAAATAACTTTTCTGACATAATTTTCACGGTTGTGGATGAATGTGATAGAAAGTAGGAAATTGATTGTCATCGAAGAAACTGAGAGCTGACGCGGGGGAATAAATTTGTTTAGATGAACTAAAACATTAGCCGACACCAACATAATGTACCCGTTTTAGACGACAGGCTTGTATACTTCATTTACTTGAAAGAGAAGTATTTGTTGTACGATAAAACGGTTCTCTCCTCCTGTACTCATCGCATATGCATGCATCGGTAGGGGACATCAACATAACTGTTTCAGATAGACGCAGCTCGCAAACGAATTAAATTTGAGTGGTGAAACGCTTTTTCCTTTTTTTAATTCCTCGGCACTTGTTGCAAATCGAAGGACATATTTCGCCCATTTATAGAATAATTGGCGAAATACGGCCGGTAGGTTATCAGTAGCGACAGGGACGTGGAAATAAACACGATTTGCCGCGTCGAGTGTTCGAGTTGCAGATGTGATTTCTGCCTCGCGGGCATCCACCATTTGAAATTCAGTTGAGTGGCACTCCGGCGTTCCAGACTAAAACGACGAAATGGTCAAAAATTTCCGTTCACTATAACTGAAGCGCTCCCCCGTTCCATCACATTGTCAAATGGCTGTCACCGCCTTTGCAGTGCCGAAAACAGCAGAACAAAGAGCATTGACGGGTAGAGGAATTCGGTGGCTAGCGCAGAATCTAAATCTGTTACGAGACAGGGGAATATTTTTATTTCCGTTCTATAATGCAAGTCTTCAAAAGCGGGACCAATTTTAGTTGTTAGATTTAGTCTTTTTCTGAATACATGTGTGCATGTACGGTATTGTAGGATAAATTACCTCTCTTTACCTCTCCCGTTTTTGTCTGTGAGGTATAACGTGTCCAAAAGGACTACGTCGCTTACAGATTCTGTATTATATAACTTACTGTAATGATTTTCGTTATCTATAGACGAAACCGGTACAAATACTTAAATACATGCTTTTATAATCAATGTTTTCAAATAAAGAACCATTCCCACTGTATTTTAGTTTGGTGTTTTCTCCAGTGCGATTATACTTAATGTAAGTTAAAATATTCACGCTGGTTATCTGTAGCCCATACAAATATTTGATTTCACTCTTTGTCATTGTGTTGTAAACTTAGTATCATAACTTATAAAATGGCCTAATATTTTCGCAAATTCGATTGTTATGATTATATGAGTTACCTACACGATATGATCAGAATACAGTGCAATACGAATGGCTGAAGCTTTATCGTCCTCATCTTAAGGTAGGGCTATATTGGAACCAGAAACATGAAAGAGGTACAATGGCAACGGTAGAATAATTTTCACAAAATGGTTCAACTGGCTCTGAGCACTATGGGACTTAACTTCTGAGTTCATCAGTCCCCTAGAACGTAGAACTACTTAAACCTAACTAACCTAAGGACATCACACACATCCATGCCGGAGGCAGGATTCGAACCGGCGACCGTAGCGGTCGCGCGGTTCCAGACTGAAGCGCCTAGAATCGCTCGGCCACTACGGCCGGCAATTTTCACACTTCAGACCACCAATGCAAATACGCTCCAATCATTTTGCAGATGTTAGAGCAAATTTCCGGCTTGTAGCCAGTTGTCGTTCAATACATTCCATGATATTTCAACTGGGCAGGTGCCAGTCAGCCAGCCGATGTGGCCGAGCGGTTCTAGCCGCTACAGTCTGGAACCGCGAGACCGCTACGGTCGCAGGTTCGAATCCTGCCTCGGGCATGGATGTGTGTGATGTCCTTAGGTTAGTTAGGTTTAAGTAGTTCTAAGTTCTAGGGGACTGATGACCTCAGCAGTTAAGTCCCATAGTGCTCAGAGCCATTTGAATCATTTTCTTGTGCCAGTCATCCTCAGATGAGCCATCAAAGACTGATGAAACTGAGTGACACCACATTCGATCTTTATCTTTTAATATAATTTACACCGAAAGGTGTTTACAACTGTATTCAGGATAACTTCTGTTTCTTATTGTGTTGTCACTTGGGAAGAAAAGGAGTTGAGGTTCTAACTTGTTTTGGCCTACCCCATGCATATAGTAGGGTAAGGCTGATACAAGAACATTTTGTTTGTACAGGTTGCATACATTCAGGAATAAACATAGATTCAGAGGCAAACATATTGTTGTGCTGATTGATTTGTAACACCTTGGGAGCTGATTTTCGACCCCCTGTAGATAATCCATCCTTTTGAGAAATCTCAAATCTCCCCCTACCCCTCCTCCTCCCACATTCCCCTCTGGGAAATCCCCAATCCTCCCCCTCACCAATACAGTCACACAGGACATCAAATTAATTTTTTAATTAATTAAATTGATCTATTAATTACTACCTGCTCTTTCTGGGAAATCCCCCAGCTGCCCCCTCCCACTTCCTGTTACCCATCCCCACCCAGAAATAAACTGGTGGGAAAATCACTCAATCTGCCAGGAGATGTCGGTGTGGAAGGTGCATGTATTATCCTGTAGAGGAACCACATATCCTAATTATGCAATCGCACTGCTGTTAGAAAATTTTCGCGTTTGTGCGCACTCTGATGTGTACGGATCGACATAGCTAGTGCACAATGCCGATACCAGAGGATTTCCCACCCATTGTGCCTCCCAGACGGAAATAGCGGGAAAAATCGATGAACTGGTGGACTGGAAGTATCCCACGACAGGAAATCAACTAAATTACAGAGAGTACAATAATATATCGTTTATTTATGAAAATCAATTTGCAGGGGCTGGAACTTTCTTTTATTTGGTGTAAAAGTTGATCATTCTCTGCTGTTTTGCAAAATGTAGGTCTTGTAAGACGCAGCAGGTGAAGTAAATGGCTATGTGAATAGATCCCTTTCTTCCGATTTCAGAAGGAATACCGTCACGAAATCGACGTCAAGATAACAAACCACATGTAATTACTCTGTTACAGGTCGCGCTAAACATACCTGGCGGAAAAACAACTTTCCAATTGTACACACTTTCTTCTTCATGCAATCTCCCTAAGTACCAGATGACGCCGGGGTCAGGTTTGTACTTGCGTTGAACAGCGTACAGCGACTGCGACTGTCGTTAACAACCTCTGGTCGCCTGCTAAATAAGCATCAGGTGCTAGCGTCCCTTTGGTATCAGACACACTTTCTGTTTGCTAGAAAAACTTCCACACTAGGTCAACAGATATGACTGCTTCAACTGCTCGCCCTTCTTTGCCGATACTAACTGAGTTACTTCACAGTATCACCAGCAGAGGAAGCTGGAAGAAGCCACCTCCCCACCCCGCCCCACTTCAATTCCCTTCCCTCTGATTGCTTTTTGTCAGACAGAGCATCAGGATTCGGAGACTATTTGATACTGCTACCTGAGAAATTCTTGTCAAAACAGTGGTTTGGCTAGAGTATGTGCTCACAATACCATTATCGGAAAAACAATGAATTGTTCATTTGGGAATTTGACGTCACTATTGGTTTTTAAAGAGCTATGTAATCCCTAAGTTGGTTCTCTCAGAAACTCCAGTGCCAAGACTGAGGAGGAGGAGGAGAAGGAGGAGGTGGAGGAGCCTACTATGTGATACGATAGAAACAACAATAAATACCACTCCCACGTTTCTACTGCAATATAGAGTCCACTGGACTGCATTGAGAACCAGTAAACACCGCACACTTAAACCACGTTCCATTCTGCAGTAGTAGTTGTTGTCATGGTTGTATGTCAGAGATTGTTGAAATCGTCATACATACCACATGCTCATGTCCCGCTGTCCACATGCACCACTCCAGGCCAGAGAGTCGTGTAGCGCTAGTTGGCGCTTTGGACACACATCTCAGCAATCATGCCAGGTCTGAGTTGGACTCGACGTGCTGGAGAGAAACTCCCGGTCATGGAGCGCGTCCAGGAGAACTGGAATGGTAGGAATTCGGATGTTATCATTATGTCCAGGGCCAACACTTGTCAGAGATAGATATTGAATTGTCTCACATATCCATGTAAAAATCGGAGAATACTCGCAACACACGTGATTACTAAGGCTGCCCAACACATACTGTGTATTTCACTGTACACCCACCCAGAGGGTGACACGGTTGTACTCCGACTGACTGGTTTGGGAAGCCCAGTGGTGGCTCTCGTCTTAAGCCAGAAATATCCATTCGTTCTGGTCACTAGCTACCTCTGCTATACACCCAGATGGCAGGCAAATTCATCCTTGCAAAACCAGCGACATATTTATGTGTAGTTACAATTAAATATTACGATCATACTGCCAATGTGGTGGCGACTGTGGCTCCCACGTAGTTATGCATCCTTATGACGAGACATTACTTTCCTTGTAAAATCGTTCATCCAGATTTTCAAATGTACTTTGTCGCAAATCGACTGCGATGTTTACTATAGCACAACAACTTATATTGTTGATTTCTTTCCAAATCTTTCGTACGTGGCAGCGATGTTCATTATCGCATAGTGCCGGACGCCTGTTCTTTGCAACACTTATTTCAGAGAGTCTTGGCGGGATGCAGCGCATTCCAGAAGTGTTGACTGAAGATACGTACAGTCTATTCTGGAATCTTATTGGCTGGAAGATTTGAATGCATAATAATTTCCTATGGATATACCATAATTTTTTCGGACGCTATACACATATAAAGGATAATGGGAAATGCGTATGTGTTGGTGTGTTAAGTTACTGTGGTCAGCGTTACGACAGGTGCAAAGAAAATGACTATGTCCAGTCGTTAGGGACTTATAGATTTGATGTGGAAAACTGTGATTTCAGTGCTATAGCAATTGAGTTGAACCCTTGCACTGGTATATTGTGCAGGTGTTACATAATGAATCTGTCACCCTTACTGTCGAATGTACTCCTCGATGTGTTGAAATGACAGTAACCACAGTAACTTCGCATTCTAAGAGTATAACATTCCCGACAAGTAGTGTGATTTTCATTTGTAGGTGTAGAGCGTCCGAAAAATTATGGTTTGTCCACACTAACACCAGCTGGGAGTCTTTTTGCAGGGCCTACAATAGCTCCCCAGAAGCAAAACCCTCCCGTCACATCGTCGTTATCACATACTTGTCGAGGAATAAAGGGCGTAAATACAATTAAAAAGCCCTCGCATCTTTCATTTCTGTTATATATGTTCTTGCACGATAGCCAGCGTTTATCCCTGGCCAATCACAGACACCTGCTAAATCCCTCGAAATCCTATCACATTCTGACGTCACTGTGCCGTTCGTTACATGGCTGACAGGTAGAACCATGTAGAGTATAAGCGAACTGCACAAACAAATTCAGAAGCATAACACCTACAATTAAGCGATATCGAATGACAATTTATAAATACCCCCTGTACATGTCCTAATCTCCTATATTGTACTCCTACGATTACCACGCTGGAAATAAGACAGTGCAATGGTGTCAGTGTCATTGTTCACAGCATAGTCAGTCTCTCTCTCTCTCTCTCTCTCTCTATTCCTTTCTCATATCAAAATTTTTGAAACATCCAAAGGAGTAAAACTATCAACTATAAAAGTTTCACTAACTTCACCAGGTAGAGAGCTCGATAAGATTTTATGGTGTCTCTCTCTTCCAATATATTAGAAAAAATTACCTTCCGCGCATTGACATCAACCGTATGTGGTGATCCGATTAAATATTCACACACTGATCCAGAGGAGCAGGTGACAAAAGTCGCTTCCATGGACCTGTGTAATCATAATAGAGGGTTCTTGTGTTGTTTTTTTTTGTTTTGTTTTTTTTTTTTTTTTTTTTTTTTTTTGCTGTAACACATCGAAGCAGTGCATGACTGCCGCTGTGTACACATTCAAAAATTATCAATTTCTACCATGACTTTGAAGTCTTTGTCAGGCTCTAAAACGACATAACGCATTTCGATCCACTGACTCTCATGCTGTAATTTTAGCTGCTTCCACAACACAGAGAATGATTGAATTAAAAGACAGAGGTGGTGTTGCTTGTAGGCAAAAATGTTGAACACATTTCAGCATTTGAGAACTGGGAAAGTTTGCGGCGTACAGAGCATTCTAAACAGCTGTACGAAGGTGATGACCTCTAAACTCGTGTTCTACATGGACAGAGTGGCAGATGTCTGGTGTCCCTTTATCAAGGGACTCATATTGGCGGATCATATCGCATCCAGGTATATGATCACTCTTTCGGTATCCTAGGTAGTGGTTATCATTACAGCTAAATGTTTGGACACTGCATCTTTAATTTTTATGACTTACAGTATGCATAGCCTCATTTGGGAGAATAGGGTATTCTGCAGCACTTTAACCCATAGAGCAATGGACCATCAGTTGTCTGTCGCACTGGTGGAGTACAGGAATGATTCTCATACACACAGACGAGCATGTAAAAGCCCTCATTCATCCCCATCTCTATCGTATTTATTGAGTTTTACGAATTTTCCATCCATTTTCGTAATTTTAACAGGTTTCCCGTAATTTAAACTCATTTTACCCAATTACTCGAGTTCCAAACCACCAATCCCCGCAACTGATACAGTCTGACCTGCTGCTACATCTCCCTCTCTCTAGAATGCATCATCAGTCTATCATTAACTCATACATCATTGCAACTCCTCTCAACCCATTAATTCATCTAGTTTCCATTGTCCTTTAACCATGTCAATTTAGAAGCAGGTTGGTCTCTTTCCCAGGGAAGCACCAAGGACAGCAGTCGTCTTGTATGCATCCTTATTAGTTCTATAGACATACATCAGGATGTTGTTCAAAACCATGCAGTAGCTGTTCTGTAACGTATTTGTAATCTGACGTTTATGAATTTATAACTCTACGTATGGTGGTCACGCACGTTAAACAATCTATTCCAGTCGTCATATCGCTGTCCATGAAAAATGTGTTTCCCTGGTTCCCAGAGTTTCCACGCAAACTTTTTCTTGTATTCCACTTGCTCTCACATACTCGTTTCCATGTACATGACTTTTCCTGCGCCAAGCAAACATGTACGTAGTCCCTCATTCTCCCCCAATTTCCACGCATTTTGTCGTATTTACCTCGATTTATACGTACTTTGCGACAATCTTCGTAATTTTACAGACCTTAGGTCACTTCTGTATCACACAATCGTGACATCACTTCTCGCCACGTATTCTAAAATTGCTTGTAAATGTAGTACAGCTGTCCGCACCTAGCGCAACTGCGATATTTTTCTGTATGTGTATATGATTTGGATCCACCTTCGACCCCTATCCGTGGAGTAACATGTGGTGGATCTACCGAGGAGCTCTATGCTGAGCCTATCCAGAACCTACCCCGTCTATGGGGCCCCCAAGTGAAACTAAACATGGCGAGAAGTGATGTCATGATTAAATGATTAGAAGTGACATGAAATAAGTGAAACTACGAAAATTGTCTGAAAAAACGATAAATTGAGGGAAAATACGGAAAAATGCGTGGAAAGAGATACACGGCACTCTCATGCCCTTTGAATAGGGAACTTCCCCCTAAAGGCGGAAGAATCAGCAATAATCAACGACATGACGATGCAGAAGGTAATGGAAATCAAATAACGCGTATTCACAGGACATGTGGCTTGTAATTGAGGAAGTGTCATGATGACTTCTCCATAGGCAAAAGATTCCAGACTAGTCCTCAATTACATCTCCGAGGCGGAAATGCGAAGAGGAATATGATCGTGAATATAAATATTGAGTAAAGAACGAAACGATAACGTTAGAGGAGTCGGGGCGTGGAATGGGTAAAGTTTGAACATGGCAAGAGAGCTATAAAATCTGAAAAGGAAAATGCTAAGGCTCCGTCTAGATATACATTGGGTATAAATGAAGAGAAATGGATAGAAGACCAGAATTTTTGGTCATATGAGTATAGGGTATTACCAACAGCAGCAGAAAATGGTATTAGGCGAATAGGACTCGTTGTGAATAGAAAGGTAGGGAAGAGAATGGACTTACTGTGGACAGTTCAATGATAGAGTCGTTCTCATCAGAACAAACAGCAAATCAATATCGAATACAGTATTTCAGGTATAAATGCTGACGTTGCAAGTTAAAGATGAAGAAATAGATAAAGTATATCAGAATATTCCACAGGCAATGCAGTAAGTAAAAGGAAATGAAATTCTAATCTTGTGTGATTGGAATGCGGTTGTAGGGGATGGGGCAGAAGGAAGGGTGAAGGGAGAATATGGGATAGGAATGTGAGAGGAGGAAGACTAATTGAGTTCTGCAACAAAATTTCTGTTATTAATAGCGAACAATCTATTCAAGAGTGACCAAAGCAGAAGGCATACTTCGAAAACGCCGGGAGGTACGGCAAGATTCCAGTTAGACAACACCATGGTTAGGCAAAGATTGCGAAATCAGATATTGGATTGCAAGGCGTACACAGGTGGAGATACAGATTCAGATAATTTGCTAATGATGAAGAGTAGGCGGAAGTTCGACTACTAAGAAAGAATAATTGCGCAAAGGAATAGGATACGGAAGCACTAAGTAATGAAGAGATTCGCTAACTTTTTTCAGAAACTATAGATACTGCAATAACGAATAACTCAGCAGGCAGTTCAGTTGAAGAGGAATGGTCATCTCTAAAAATTCGAAAGAAAAACATACATACAAGGAACGTAACTCCGAAGAAACCATGGATAACAGAAAAATACTTCACCTGATCGATGAAAGAAGGAAGTACAAGAATGTTCAGGAAATTTTGGAATACAGAAGTACTGGTCACTTCGGTATGAAATAGATTGGAAGTGCAGGGGGCTAAGGCGAAACGGCTGCATGTAGAAGTGATTCGAATTCGGTTGTAGGAAAAGGAATAGAGGAAGGGGTGACGGGGAAATATGGGGCTGGTAGTAGGAATGAAACAGGAGAAAGACTAATTGAGTCCTGCAATAAATTTTGTCTGGTAATAGTGAATACTCTATTCAGATATCACAATCAGGTACTGGCTTCTAAGGCGTAGCCAGAAGCAGAGATAAACTCAGATCACAATTTGGCAATAATGCAGAGTAGGATGAAGTTTAACAGACTGCCCAAGAAGAATTAGTGTGCAAAGAAATGGGATACGGAAGCACTAAGGAATGAGAAGATATGCTTTAAGTTCTCTGAGACTATAGATATTGCGACAATGAATAGCTCAATAGGCAGTTCTGGTGGAGAGGAACGGACATCTCTAAAAAGGGCAATCGCTGAATTAGGATTGAAAAACATACTACAAGGACGGTAAGTGCAAAGGAACCATTGATAACACAAGAAATACTTCAGCTGATCGACGAAAGAAGAACGTCCAAAAGTTCAGGCAAGTTCAGGAATACAGAAATACAAGTGAGTTAGGAGTGAAATAAATATGAAATTCTTCGAAGCTAAGGTGAAATGACTTTACGAAAAATTGGAGAAATAGAAATGGAAAAGATTGTCAGAAGAACTGACTCAGTAAACCGAAAAGTCAAAACAACCATCAATGTAACTAAAAGCAGGTCCAGTAATATTAAGAGTGGAGTGATAAATCCAGAGAAGAGAAGTGATAGGAGTACACTGAAGGCATTTATGATGGGGAGGACTTGTGTGATGACTCGATATAAGAAGAAACATGAGTCAGTAGGGTGGTGGTGGTGGTAAGTTCCTATGGGACTAAACTGCTGAGGTCATCAGTCTCTAGGCTTACACGGTACTTAATCTACACTACTGTCCATTAAAATTGCTACACTAAGAAGAAATAAATGTCGTGTGGATAGGGCCTCCCGTCGGGTAGACCGTTCGCCTGGTGCAGGTCTTTCGATTTGACGCCACTTCGGCGACCCGCGCGTCGATGGGGATGAAATGATGATGATTAGGACAACACAACACCCAGTCCCTGAGCGGAGAAAATCTGCGTCCCAGCCGGGAATCTAGCCCGGGCCCTGAGGATTCACAGTCTGTCACGCTGGCCACTCAGCTACCGGGGCGGACTACTTAGAAGAATTGCAGATGATAAACGAGTATTCATTGCACAAATATATTATACTAGAACTGACATGTGATTACATTTTCACACAATTTGGATAAATAGATCCTGAGAAATCAGTACCCAGAACAACCACCTCTGGCCGTAATAACAGCCTTGATACACCTGGGCAATGAGTCAAACAGAGCTTGGATGGCGTGTACAGGTACAGCTGCCCATGCAGCTTCAACACGATACCACAGTTCATCAAGAGTAGTGACTGGAGTATTGTGATGAGCCAGTTGCTCGGCCACCATTGACCAGACGTTTTCAGTTGGTGAGAGATCTGGAGAATTTGTTGGCCGGGGCAGAAGTCGAACTTTTTTGTATCCAGAAAGGCCCGTACAGGACCTGCAACATGCGGTCGTGCATTATCCCGCTAAAATGTAGGGTTCGCAGGGATCGAATGAAGGGTAGAGCCACGGGTCGCAACACATCTGAAATGTAACGTCCAATGTTCAAAGTGCCGTCGATGCGAACAAGAGGTGACCGAGACGTGTAACCAATGGCACCCCATACCATCACGCCGGGTGATATGCCAGTATATACGACGAATACACGCTTCCAATGTGCATTCACCGCGATGTCGCCAAACACAGATGCGTCCATCATGATGCTGTAAACAGAACCTGAATCCATCCGAAAAAATGACGTTTTGCCATTCGTGCACCCAGGTTCGTCGTTGAGTACACCATCGCAGGCGCTCTTGTCTGTGATGCAGCATCAAGGGTTACCGCAGCCATGGTCTCCGAGCTAATAGTCCATGCTGCTGCAAATGTCGGCGAACTGTTCGTGCAGATGGTTGTTGTCTTGCAAACGTCCCCATCTGTTGACTCAGGGATCGAGACGTGGCTGCACGATCCGTTACAGCCATGCGGATAAGATGCCTGTTATCTCGACTGCTAGTGATACGATGCCGTCGGGATCCAGCACAGCGTTCCGTATTACCCTCCTGAACCCACCGATTCGACCAGTCATTGGAACTCGACCAACGCGAGCAGCAATGTCGCGATGCGATAAACCGCAATCTCTATCAAAGTCGGAAACGTTATGGTACGCATTTCTCCTCGTTACACGAGGCATCACAACAACGTTTCACCAGGTAACGCCGGTCAACTGCTGTTTGTGTATGAGAAATCGGTTGGAAACTTTCCTCATGTCAGCATGCTGTAGGTGTCGCCACCGGCGCCAACCTTGTGTGAATGCTCTGAATAGATGATCATTTGGATATCACAGCATCTTCTTCCTGTCGGTTAAATTTCGCGTCTGTAGCACGTCATCATCGTGGTGTAGCAATTTTAATAGCCAGTAGTGTAACTTAAACTGATTTACGATAAGGACAACCGTGCCTGAAGGAGGACTCGAACCACCGACGAGGAGAGCTGTGCGAACCATGGCAAGGCGCTCCAGACAGTGAATAGCGAAGAGACAGAGCATACAATATTAGAATCACCATTTAAAAGAGCTTTGAAAGAATAAATTTCAAATAAGACAGAAAGGATAGATAATCTTCCATTAGAATTTCTAAAATAATTGCAGGGAAGTGGCAACAAAACGACTGTTCTTGTTGGTGTGCAGAATATGTGAGCTTTGCGATATACCATCAGATTTTCAGAAAAACATCATGTACACAACCCCGAAGATGGCAGACAAGACCGAGAGTAATCACGCAATAAACTTAACAGCTCATGCACCCAAGTAGCTGACATGAATGATAAACAGAGGAATGTAAAGGAAAATTGACGATCTGTTAGATGACCATCACTTTGGCTGTACGAACAGGAAAGGCACAAGAGCGGCAGTTCTGTTCAAATGGCTCTGAGCACTATGGGACTTAACTTCTGAGGTCATCAGTCCCCTAGAACTTAGAACTACTTGAACCTAACTAACCTAAGGTCATCACAGACATCTATGCCCGAGGCAGGATTCGAACCTGCGACCGTAGCAGTGGCGCGGTTCCTGTCTGTAGCGCATAGAACCGCTCGGCCACTTAGGCCGGCTGGCAGTTCTGTGGTTGCGTTTTATAATAAATGCAAGACTGAAGGAAAACGAAAAACAACCAAGACATGCTCATAGTGGAAATAAAATTTAAGATGAAGTGGTATCAATGATATGATTTGCTGCTGATATTGCTATCTTCAGTGAAAGTGAAGAAGAATTAAAGGATATGTGAAATGAAATGCTCAGTCCAATGAGTACAGAATGCAGATTGAGAGTACATCGAAGAAAGACGAAGGTTATGAGAAATAGCAGGAATGAGAAGGGTGACAGATGTAACATCATAACTGGTGATCACGATGCGGATGAAGTTAAGGAATTCTTCTACCTGGGCAGCAAAACAGTCAATGATGAACGGAGCAAGGAGAACACAAAAAGCGGATTAGAACAAGCAGAAAGGACATTTCTGGGCAAGAGAAGTCGGCTAGTGTCAATTATATGCCTTAATTTGAGGATGAAATTACCGATGAAGGATGTTTGGAGCTCGGCATTGTATGACAGTGAAAGATGGACAGTGTGATAACAGAAACAAGTGGTGCTAAGGACGAATGTTGAAAGTTAGATTGTTTGCTAAAGTAAGGAATGAAGAGGTTCCATGCAGAATCGGCGAGGACAGTAAAAAACGGAAAACACTTAAAAGAAGAAAGGGCACGTCGATAGGACATTTGTTAGAACATGAGCACGTAGGTTGCAAGTGCTACTCTGAGATGAAGAGGTTGGTGCAGGAGAGGAATTCGTGGCTGGCCGCATCAAACTAGCTGAAGTCTCACGAATAAAATAAAAAAAATTAAACAAAAGGGGGAGAATATCTTACCACGTGCAGTACGTTCCAACTGTATTTCCTGCTGGGTGGAAAGTTCCGTACTGTACGCCTGGTCCATGTACACTGCTCCGTCGTATTTTCGTAGATTGCCTGCCGACGTTACCGTAAACGCCTTGTGGGAGCGGCCAATGGAGTCGCCGGCGGGACCAACCCAGTCGAACCGCGACCAGCCGTTCTCTCGCCTTGACGTCGCGCACTCGAATGACTGACGAAGGCGTCCTCCGTCCCATAATATATAATGCAATGTGCGTATTCCGCGCATGCGTCAAAATCGAGTTCACGAAGGACTACACTAGCCTACGCAGCGCCCGCGCTGGTGGGACCGCAAAACTCAACTATGCTCAGCATTACTGCTCGCAGTGGCTGTCGGCGCCATCTGTCGTATCGATTAGAGCAAATCTTGGGAATTATGGGGTTTCACAAAGAAACACAATCGTACGAGAGAGTTCCTAAGTGGTAGTGATGTACTCAGGATATGGGGATGTGGTGAGGGTGCAATCGGGAAAGAGTGGAACGTTGGTCATCGACAGTCCACGCAACCGAGGAAAAGGTCTGACTAGATCGTTTAACGTGCACGGACGTCTAGCGTGCGCTATCGTTTAAACACATTTCCAGTGATTACGTATCGGCCGTAAGACTGGCGAACAACTGATCTACAAGGGTTGGAACTTAAATAGTGGCAACTATTTATTCACAACCGATTCAAAAGAGTTACATATTGGCACCTGTTACTGTTGTTCAGAGTAGTCACCAGCACTGTGTAGAACCCATTTCCAGCGATGTGGAAGGCGTAGTATACCGTTAGCTGTTCTGTTGACGGTGCGAATGGAGCGGTCTAAAGTTATGGTGATTCTGGTGTACGACTGTGATGGTGTTATCCTAGCGCATTACGGTCCTCTACGGCAGACCTTCAGTGCACAGTATTACTGTTCGTTTTTGGAGCATCGCCTGCGACCGGCTTTGCGAAAGAAGCGGCGACAATTTCTGCGCAACCAACCCATCATTTTGCACGGCAATGCGAGGGTGCGTACACAGCGAGCTGTGGCTGCTCTGTTCGATCGATGGGACTGGGAAGGACTGCATCATCCACCATACTCCACGGACTTAAATCTTTGTGACTTTGATTTGAGTCCGAAGATGAAGGAACCACTTCGTGGCCTGCGCATCAGAACTGTTCCAGAGATTCGACAGGCAGTAGACCGCTCCATTCGCACCATCAACAGAACAGGCTCTGATAACGGTATACTACTCCTACCACATCGCTGGCAACGGGTTCTACACAATGCTGGTGACTACTCTGAACAACAGTAACAGGTGCAAACATGTAACTCTTTTGTATCGGTTGTGAATAAGTAGTTGCCACTATTTAAATTCCAATCCTCGGGTGCTGATTGTAAATTTATTTCTAGCTCAATAAATGTGCTATTTTAGTTCTGTTGTTATTTGTGTGTTTCCTTTTCAGTAGTTAATCAACCCTTTAATTTTTCAAAGTTTTGTATAGTCTTTGTTGTTATCGATCTTGTCTCATTGATGGTCTCCCTGTAACTTGTTTTACCAATACAACGACCGAACAGCGGGTCTGCTAACTGTTATTTAAAAATAACCATCTTAGAAAAAATGTGACTAGTGCATGAGTTTTTTTTAATGTGGTCAGCACCATAAGTGACGATGGTCGAAGTACAGTGAATATAAAATGTACACTGGAAAGGGGCAATGAAAAAGTTTACAGTTGAGGGAATTGCTGCAGCGTATATGCAACGTAGCGCGAATTCGATACTGGTATATAAGCACCAACGTATAGGCACGAGATTAGTGTGACATTCCGACGCTTTCCGATGCTTGTGCGATAAATGCGGTAAAGTGAACTATGGCCACGATGTTAGCAAATGCGCCCAAATAGGTTCAATGTGCTCTCTTCGCAGCGAAGGACAAATGCTGGTAGACATCCATCAGCTACTGAAGAATGTGTATGTGGCAGCGTGTCTGTCCAAAACAGGGAAAACTGCGTCAAGGGCTGCTGCTGCTTCATGATAAAGGCCACGTCCCCATGCCGCACTGTCTTAGGGCAGAAGTTAAGCTAACTCAGTGCTCACGGCCATGTTGCCTGATTGGCACACAGATTCTAGACCGTAATGCTTTCGAAGCAAAACTTTTGATCGTACCTTATATCATGAAAAGCATTCCTGATATAGAGGAAAAGAAGGTCGTATAAGAAAGTTCAAAAAATGGTTCAAATGGCTCTGACCACTATGGGACAACATCTGTGGTCATCAGTCTCCTAGAACTTAGAACTACTTAAACTTAACTAACCTAAGGACATCACACACATCCATGCCCGAGGCAGGATTCGAACCTGCGACCGTAGCGGTCGCGCGGTTAAAGACTGAAGCGCCTAGAACCGCAAGGTCATACAGGCCGGCGTATAGGAAAGTATTTTGTGCGGAGTGAACCAATGAACGAAAATTAAATATAGACGATAAACAGTCAAGACAAGAAGGGAACAGATGCTTCTGAAATGTGGCTAGAATGCTAAAGATTAGATGCTTCCATCAGATAACTGATGACTAGGCACTGAATCGAAATGGAGAAAAAAGGAACATGTACCACTGCTTGACTAACAGAAGAGGTCAATTTGTTGATGGGACACGTTGTGAGGCATCGAGTAATTGTCAGTTTGGTAATGGAGGGAGGGAAGTGTAGTCGTTGAAAAATGTAGGGCGAGACCAAGGATTGACTGCAGTAAGTAGGTTTAGATGGTTTTAGTTGTAAACATAAAGAGGCTTCCACAGCGTACGTTGAAGTGGAGAGACAGTCTAAAACAGCAGTCGTCCACAAATACCTCAGAAAGCGGTTTCAAAATGACAGGTTTATCTTCAGGCGGCTCTCAGTACTGACAGTTTCCTGTACACAGGATATAAAAGGGCAGTGCATTGGCGAAGCGGTCGTTTGTACTGAAGTGATCCGGCGTGATTGTGGACGCACGACGGGAATAAACGTACACTGAACGTATAATGGTAGTTGGAGCTAGACGAAAGGGCATTTCATTTTGGAAATAGTTCCGGAATTCCGTTTACCGAGAGAAACAGTGTCAAGAGTGTGTCAAGAATACCGAGACTCGGGCATTACCCCTCACCGCGTACAACGCAGTGGCCGACGACCTTCACATAACAACCGAGAACTGCGACGTTTGTCTAGAGTTGTCAGAGCCAACAGACAAGCAACACTGTTTGAAACTACCGCATTAATCAATGTGGGACGTACGACGAAATTATCCGTTAGGGCAGTGCGGTGAGATCTGACATTAATGGGTTATGGCAGCGGACGACCGACGCTAGTGCATTTGTTAAAAGCACGCCATCGCTTGCAGCGCCCTCTCCTGGGCTCGTAACGCCATTGGTTGGACCGTAGACTACTGGAAAACCGTGGCCTATTTAGTGAATCCCGATTTCAGTTGGTAAAAGCGCAGACACCTCGAACCCATGGACACAGGTTATCAACAAGGCACCGTGCCAGCTGTTGGTGGCTTCATAATGGTGTGGATTGCGTTTACTACAATGGACTGGTTCCTCTGGTCCAGCTGAACCGATCGTTGAATGGAAATGATTATGTTCGGCTTCTTGGAGACCATTTGCAGCTATTCATGGACTTCATCTTCATGGATGACAATGCACCATGTCATCATGCCATAATTGTCCATGATTCTTTTGAAGAACACTGTGAACAATTCGGGCGAATGACTTGGCCATCCCGTTTGCCCGACATGAATCCAATCGAACATTCGTAGAACATGATTCTTGAGTTTCTCCCGGCGTATTTGATAATCATAATATCCACGGGTGTACTGCCGGTCTACAGTGTCCAACGGGCCCGGTGGACACTGTAGACCGGCAGTACACCCGTGGATATTTTGATTCGTAGAACATAATCGAGAGCTCATTTTGTGCATAAAATCCTGCACCTCTAACACTTTCGCAATTATGGATGGCTTTTGAAGCAGAATGGCTCAATATTTCTACACGGGACTTCCCGACTTTCGGAGTCCATCCCACCTCGAGTTGCTGCACTGTGCTGAGGAAAAGGAGGTCCGACACAAATTAGGAAGTAACCTATGACTTTTGTCACCTCAGCGTACTGAGGCGAGCATACCATCGACGGTTCTTCGTCATTTCATGGTACTGATTACCGATTTTGAGGAGGTTCGTGTTTGACGGAATAATAAACAAGACTGATTATTTTCCTGAACTTAATAAGCAATCTGTATCATTCATAGTGTACCAAGTGAAGGCGTGATAACATTAATTTTTGACTTATGTCACTCGACTGAGATGTCGGTCGTGACAGTGTATTTGGCAAATAATAACGGTTAAGTTATAAAAATGACACTGGAATGGTGAATTACATTTGCAAATTAATAACTGCGAAAAACTAAATGTGTTCACATTATCCATGTTGTTGGTACAGAGCGTCATTGAGATTACTAACTTTCAGTATTAAGATCATTGTTCACATTATCGTATGTTGGTTAAATGGATATCGACAGTTACGTCGTTCTCAACAGCCAGATTCAACTTCTTATCCGATGTCTGTGTCAGCATGTAATAGGGCTGTGCAACTCCTCGGGGTTCCTATTGTATAGTGACGCAGCTATCGATTAAGAAGTTATATGGACTGCTTGAAATGACATAACTGTCGAATCCTGATTAGCTAACAAGCAATACATGCGATCAATGACTAATACTCTCTTGTGTCAAACTAAAGCTGTGAACTAGACAGACACCCGAGCTCTGCTAGGTCACAGCCTCATACATTGTACCACTTTCAGCATGAATGTGATTTTACTGTAATATAATATACACTGGGTAAAAGTAACCCTAATGATGTACATTCCATTGTCTCAGACACAACACTCAAAATTTCGAAAGTAAATTGTCTGCAATTTAGAAGACGTAACACAACAGATGGAGAGGTGCAAAGAGGTACGGTATATATGCCGCTCTTGTAAATTGTACCAATGTATTACAAATCCATACTTATTATAGACTTTCATATATGTATGAATGTTGTATGTTTCACACTTTCACTTAAACCACTGGACCGATTTCAACCAAATTTGATACATTAAAATGAACTTAAACAGTCTCGAACGCAAGAAACCTTCATTTTTGTGGTTACCGGTTTTGGTCAGTTTCTGACCATCTTCAGACCTCACACCATAGTGGTATGCGGTGGCGGCGAACGGAACAAATGTTGAATTCCTCGAACGTCAACTGGTCATAGCACAAAACGGTTACCACAAAATAAAGGTGGCATTCAGTCGAAACTGTTTATGTTTACTTTAAAGTACTAAGAAAAACCGCTCTTCTCCTCGAGAATTGGCCTCAAAATTTCCTGAAACTTGGTACGCATATCACTTCCTGTCTAGAAAGAATCGTTGTCGCAGTAAGAATCACGTACCTGTAAAAGGGGTGGGGGTGAAAAAGAAAGTAACCACGACGCACGGATACACAGAATTTGTTCATCCGTATTAAAGTGTGAGGACTCTTAGTGACTTGCAACACATTTCACATGTAATTTGAAATCTTTACGAAACATTTTCTCGCTGACAACCTTGACAGGAAAGGGTTTTATCACTTACTGCATTTTTGCTCTTCATGGAGTAAAACAGCTGCATCAAGCATGGCGTTTCAATTGATTACTTCTTCGCTACTCTATGCCCGACACATTTTGCAGACATTGTACGATAAATAGTTTATGACGTCATACAATTTAAGCTGCATGAAAACGAAACTGCAGGGCGAAATTCACTAGAGATACAGGTGAAATATGCCTACAAATATATGAGAAATATGTCAATTATATGTGAAATATATTTGACATGTATGTGGGCAAACCGCGGATAAAAATTCCTTTCAAGCCTCTGGATCAATTTCAGGCAAACTTGGTACACTTTACTAAGTATGTTGCAGTGCCTACGTTGTTTTAATATCCTTTGCAATGCAAGCACTGCGGCGATCGACGGCCGTATGAAATACGAGAATTAGTCACAAACATATGGCTCGCAATTTGAGACGAACAGTTGGTAACAAACAGGTACGTAGGTACGTTTGAACATTTTATTTCGGTTGCTCCAATGTGATACATGTACCATTGTGAACTTACCCTTTCTGAGAACGCATGCTGTTACAGCGTGATTACCGGTAAATACCACACGAATGCAAGAAATGCTCAAAATGATGTCCGCCAACTTCAATGCATTTGGCAACACGTGTAACGATATTCCTCTCAACAGCGAGTAGTTCGCCTTCCGTAATGTTCACACACGCATTGAGTATGTGCTCACGCATGTTCTCAGACGTTGTCGGTGGATCAAGATAGCAAATATCCTTCAACTTTCCCCACAGAAAGAAATCCGGGGACGTCAGATCCGGTGAACGTGTGAGCCATGGTATGGTGCTTCGACGACCAATCCACCTGTCATGAAATATGCTATTCAATACCGCTTCAACCGCACGCGAGCTATGTGCCGGACATCCATCTTGTTGGAAGTACATCGCGTCGCCATTCTGTCATGCAGTGAAACATCTTGTAGTAACATCGGTAGAACATTACGTGGAAATCAACATACATTGCACTATTTAGATTGCCATCGATAAAATTGGGGCCAATTACCCTTCCTCCCATAACGCCGCACCATACATCAACCCGCCAAGGTCGCTGATGTTCCACCTGTCACAGCCATCGTGGATTTTCCGTTGCCCAATAGTGCATATTATGCCGCTTTATGTTACCGCTATTGGTGAATGACGCTTCGTAGCTAAATAGAACGCGTGCAAAAAAATCTGTCATCGTCCCGTAATTTCTCTTGTGCCCAGTGGCAGAAGTGTACACGACGTTCAAAGTCGTCACCATGCAATTCCTGGTGCATAGAAATATGGTACGGGTGCAATCGATGTTGATGTAGCATTCTCAAGACCGACGTTTTTGAGATTCCCGATTCTCGCGCTATTTGTCTGCTACTGATGTGCGGATTAGCCGCGTCAGCAGCTAAACCGCCTACTTGGGCATCTTCATTTGTTGCAGGTCTTGGTTGACGTTTCACATGTGGCTGAACACTTCCTTTTCCTTAAATAACGTAACGATCCGGCGAACTGTCCGAACAATTGGATGATGTCGTCCAGGATACGGAGCAGCATATATATAGCACACGTCCGTTGGGCATTTTGATCACAATAGCTATACATCAACACGATATTGACCTTTTCAGCAGTTGGTAAACGGTCCATTTTAATACTGGTAATGTATCACGAAGCAAATACCGTCGGCACTGGGGGAATGTTACGTGATAGCACGTACTTACAGGTTTGTGACTATTACAGCGCCATCTATCACAAAGCGAAAAAAGTGGTCCAGCTAAAAGATTCATATTTCTTTACGTACTACACGAATATGTAATAAAAATGGGGGTTCCTATTTTAAAAAAAAAACGCAGTTGATATCCGTTTGACCTATGGCAGCACCTCTGAGTCTTGCTCAGCTGTTTGAAAATGAAATACCGCAGAAGTTTACCAGCACAGTCATCATTAATTTTTCTAAGGGGAAGTTTCATAATCTATACGCCTCCGTATTAGCTCTAATTTCTCGAATCTTAATTTCGCGGCTCTTATTTGCAATGTATGTTAGAGAGAGTAGAATCTTTCTGCATTCGGCCTCAAATGCTCGTTCTCTTTGTTTTCTCAATAAGTATTCCTCAAAAAGAATGTCGTCTTTGCTCCAGATAACACCATATGAGTTCCTGAAGCATGTCCGTAACACCTGCGTGTTGTTCAAATCTACCAGTAACAGATCTAGCTGTCCGCCACTGAGGTGCCCTGATATCTTCCTTTAATCCAATCTGATACGGACCCCAAATAGACGAGCAGTACCAAGGAGGAGATTAGTGTTTAACGTCCCTTCGACAACGGGGTCATTAGAGACGGAGCACAAGGTCGGATTAGGGAAGGAGTGAGATTTCATAGGAACCATCCCAGCATTTGACTGAAACGATATAGGGAAATCATGGAAAGCCTAATTCAGGATTACCGGAGAAGGGTTTGAACCGTCGTCCTCTCGAATATGAGTCCAGTGTGCTAACCACTGCGCCACCTCGCTCGGTAGCACTACCCACGAATAGGTCGCACTAGCGGTCTCCTATTCATCATCCTAGAATTCTCCCAATAGACCGAAGTCGACCAATCGCGTTTCCTACTACAATCCTCACATGCCCGTTCCATTTCATATCGCTTTGCAACGTTACGTCCAGATATCTAAACGACGTGACTGTGTCAAGCAGGCCTCACTAGTGTTTCATCCGAACATTACGGGTTTGTTTTTCTTACGCATCCGCATTAACTTACATTTTCCTATATTTACGAGCAGAAATTTCTTCTAAGTCATCTTATACCCTCCTACGGACTTCGACGCCTCGCCATGCACCATAGTACCCTCCTGGCAATACTCTGGTCTCTGACGAATATTAGCACTCGAGGACAACGTCTTGGTTTCGATAACTTAAGTTTCTGAGCCACTCATCTATGTGTGAACCTGTTCCATATGCTCGTATCTTCTTTAACAGCCCGCAATGAGACACTGTGTCAAACGCTTTCCGGAAGTCTATAAATATGGAATCTATCCGTTGCTCTTCATCCATAGTTCGCAGTATACCGTGTGAGAGAATGGCAAGCTGAGTTTCGCACGAGTAATGCTTTCTAAAATCTTCGTTGATTCGGGGACATAAGATTCGCAGCATGAAGAACATGTATTGTACTAGAACTGAGAATGTCTTCAAGGGTTCCGCAGCAAACCGATGTTATGGATACTGGTCTGTAATACTTCGGGTCCGTTCTGTTCCCCTTCTTATATACAGGAAATAAAATATTAGGCCACATGCACGGATATTGAACTGTTTGAAAATCAGCAATTCTGTTAGTTTTTCTGGTATCAAAATGGAACACTTTGTCCCTCGCCCTTAATTTATCGCACGGCTATGGAACCATACATAACATTTGCGGAATTTAAACATTACTTCCTCTAGGTCGATTTCGAAGAACGAGTTTTAGACGTATTGCTACGTTTGGTTTTGTCAGTTTCAGTTTTGTTAGGCCCAGCTTTATATCACAGGTTCTTTATCAAGTAGGAGCCTCCAGTGGGGATCTTAACAGTAAATGATGCTCTGCCACTTTTTCTTTTTTGAACAGTTGAGATAGCCTACTGACACCCTCATACTACAGGTTTATTTTGTAGGGGTTGAAGGATTCAGGATTGCATGATTTTTACTTGTTTGTCTTATTTTCATGGGAGTTCTTGACTTGTCTGTCAGCTCATTCTCAACTGGATTTAGTCAGTTCGAGGTCCAAATTCTGAAAAATGTGTGGATCCAGTGACAAGACCCCAGTTTAGAAAAAGCCATCACTAACATTTTGTACTGCCAAAAGGCTCCCCTAACATTTGAAAAATCCTCGTCTGACTTATATTGCTGTCGGGGTTTGTGAGAAGCTAGGTTGTAATATGGCTTAAAAATGCAACTTCTAGTGGCTGTACCCTGTGAGATACGTGATTGTATTCAGAGTATATGAGCCGTCCGCGGCTAGCTTGTCGAAAATCGTTTTTGCTACGGATTTGCTGCACCTTCTATCTACTTGGTTGGTTCCTATGTTCTGTCGAATCTTCCAACAGAGAGCTTCCTGTGCAGAGAGGGTAGGGCTATTTGGGCGCATGCGCATTGCCGTTGGAGGGAACTGGATTGCAGCGTCGGAGTTGTGCGAAGGCGACCCGCAAGGTGCCGCGTGTGACGTGGAGTGAGGTGACAGGGGCGGTAGCAGTGCACAATTTCTGGTTACAACTTGGTTTCATTTGGATCACCATCGGACGGTTAAACTGTTATTTCTAGTACCCTGTTGTCATTACAAATTGTAATATGAAGTTAAGAGCATGTGTTCTTCATTCTGTGAAAGTTACAACAATGTTTTTGGTTTTTAATATTAAAGTTTGAATTTATATGTAATGCAATTTCGGCCCAGCACCTTACCATTTTCTCGCCACTCCTACTGCTTCAGCATGATTACACCATTATCTCCAGCTAAAGTTATAGGTTGCTGATTTTTTGTATGAGTTGCATGTCCGTCTAGTATTAGCAACACTTTCTGTTAGAACGATGTTTCGACGAACTGCTCCGTTTACTGAACAAACAGTTCGCTAAGTTATCCAATCACTGTCTAAACAGCACATTTTGTGGCAGGTGTATTTCTATATTTTAAAATGAGAAAATATCAAAATATCAGATCATTAGGAATGGACACACACACACACACACACACACACACTATGTGGTGAAGACAATTTCAAAATTCACCTGTAGGATGTATAACAGAATTGGTGGTATAATTTATAAGACGATGCTATACGTTTTAAACTTACTTTTTGTCTCATAGAAACCAGGGCGATTTTAAATGTTTCTATGCTATACAAGTATCATCAGTGAACCAGAGGAGCCATGCGACACTTCCACACTTTTATGGCTTTAAATAACGACAGTATTCGGAATAACTGTAGTCGTTGTACTAATGGTAGTTGTGGGAAGAACCGAACAACGTGAATGAATAATATTGAATTTATGATACATTCTTGTACATGCATTCCCACGCAAATAATTCTGAACAAAATTCCTCACAAAGCATTACAGCACCTAAGCGTAAACGATACTTGACGTAAGAAAGAAACGTTCGTGTACTTTTTGTTTTCCATTTTCTTTAATGGACACAGAAACTTTAATTGATTTCCTTACGCTTGAAAAGGCTATACACAATTAATTGTCCGCGAGTACAAATGAGATTTGGTTAATACAGTCCTACTCTTTGAAGCGTTTGTCTCTGCGACTTGTTTATATGACAGCAAATGCTGTTTCAATGGGTAACTGTCTTCTTATCAATCGAAAAGTCATGCTTGAATCAGAGGATGTTAAGCTTACCCGCGCAATTATAACAGTTTTCCCGGTGTCAATGACTGAGAATTACTTGTAAATTATTTGATACAAGCATGCGTGTTCCGTTGACTAAGCCCTGTTTAGAGTTTAGGTTTATTATGAACATGACAATAGTGTTTTTCCTTAGTATATGTTTAAGTGGCGGTATTGCTGATGGCGCTGTGGCCTCGGGCATGGATGTGTGTGATATCCTTAGGTTAGTTCTTAGTCTAGGAGACTGATGACTTCAGATGTTAAGTCCCATAGTGCTTAGAGCCATTTGAACCATTTGAATCCTGATAGACCTATTGAATGCAAGAGCTCTACAGGAATTTTTATTGCACTTCGTGGTTTATATAAGCACATTAGGCCATAGTAGCAAGAGGTAAATCACAATTGAAGGAATCAATGACCAATATGTTTGCGTTTCGGAAAGTATATTTGTTTAGAATACGACTGGCAGAGATAATAAACTACTACAGAGATAAGCGTCATTATCCACAGTAACGCTGTACGCAAATTGCTCATTACGGAAGATAGTCATGTTAGTCACCCACAGCTGTACGGAGCGTCTGCAGCCACGCCATTGATGATCACCGGGGTGCAGTTAGAAGCGGAACTGATCACTGAAGACAATTCTGCTCCAGTCAGTCAGATTCCAGGCCTAAGACTTGTCTGGAAACGCTCCAGACAGCGATGGGATACCAATGTGACTATCACCCGCCATAGGGACCGACATGCAGGGGTGCTGGTCTGGCGTGCCATTTCTTTTCACGGTACGACACCATTGGTTGTAGACAGCGACACCCTTACAGAACAACTGCACGCCGACGATAGTATACGGCCCGTTCGGATACCCTTCTTTTCAAAACGTCCTGGTCTCACGTTTCGGCAAGATAATGCCTACCCGCACACAGCGAGTGTTTGTACTGTTTGTCTACGTGCTTGCCAAACCCTACCTTGGCAGCAAGGTTACTGCGTCTCTTCCCAACTGCGAACGTTTTGACATCATGGACAGGGCCTCTTAGGTATTTCGGGGTTTTGATGATCAAAAGCGCCAGTTGGGCAGATTTTGGTACTATGTCCGTCAAAGAGGCCATCCAACAAGTGCAATCAGCTATGAGAAGCAGAAAAACTGGTCAAATGAGTTTTTTGACATCCACAATTTGCGACTCTCTTTCTCTTAAATAAATCATCCAATTTTTCTGAAATTATACTCATTTGTTTACCTGTACATGTACGTCACATCTACCAATTTCTGCTCCATTCGGATATTTCCTTCGTGGTGCCTCGTTTATTTTTTGTCTTTGAGTGTTGTTGTTATTGTGGTCTTCAGTCCTGAGACTGATTTGATGCAGCTCTCCATGCTACTCTATCCTGTGCAAGTTTCTTTATCTCCCAGTACCTTCTGCAACTACATCCTTCAGAATCTGCTTAGTGTATTCATCTCTTGGTCTCCCTCTACGATTTTTACCCTCCACTCTGGCCTCCAATACTAAATTGGTGATCCCTTGATGCCTCAGAACATGTCCTACCAACCGATCCCTTCTTCTAGTCAAGTTGTGCCACAAACTTCTCTTCTCCCCAATCCTATTCGATACCTCCTCATTAGTTATATGATCTACCCATCTAATATTCAGCATTCTTCTGTAGCACCACATTTCGATAGCTTCTATTCTCTTCTTGTCCAAACTAGTTATCGTCCATGTTTCACTTCCATACATGGCTACACTCCATACAAATACTTTCAGAAACGACTTCCTGACACTTAAATCTATACTCGATGTTAACAAATTTCTCTTCTTCACAAACGCTTTCCTTACCATTGCCAGTCTACATTTTATATCCTCTATACTTCGACCATCATCAGTTATTTTGCTCCCCAAATAGCAAAACACCTTTACTACTTTAAGTGTCTCATTTCCTGATCTAATTCCCGCAGCATCACCCGCCTTAATTCGACTACATTCCATTATCCTCGTTTTGTTTTTGCTGATGTTCATCTTATATGCTTTCAAGACACTATCCATTCCGTTCAACTGCTCTTCCAAGTCCTTTGCTGTCTCTTACAGAATTACAATGTCATCGGCGAACCTCAAAGTTTTTATTTCTTCTCCATGGATTTTAATACCTACTCCGAAATTTCCTTTGTTTCCTTCAATGTTTGCTCAATATAGAGATTGAATAACATCGGGGAGAGGCTACAACCCTGTCTCACTCCCTTCCCAACCATTGTATTTGAGTGTATTAGGGTACATTTCTGTTCTCACTGGGGATTCTCTTCTAAAGAGTAACAAGACGCCGTTATAGGATATTCAGGTCGTTCCGAGCATACTGAGTGAATACTGGGTGAATTGATATCTTTGACATCCATGTTCTAAATAGTCCTCACGAAGGTCATCTGCAACAATGGTCGAGATGAGCGCACAATGACGAATCCGAAGGTCGGGTGTCATAGTAGTGCAACTGGAGGCTGGTGGCAAGCACCCGGTCGCGTGAGTGGCGCGCATGCGCAGACGGGGTTGCGTGGCGAGCGGCCGGCGGCGCGTTGGCCGCAGTCGGCATGCGGCTGGCGCCGAGTCCGCATGGCGCGCTCCCCTCTGCTGCTGGCGCCACTGACGCTGCTGCTGGCGCTGCGCCCGCAGCCCGCCACTGGAGACGCTGCCGGTAAGTCGGCGCGCCGCCGCTCTCTGGTGTCACTGCCTTCTAAACGTACACCGCGAACCTGTTATCACAACAGAGGCGCCGCTTAGTAATAGTACGAACCGTCTTCCCGAACAGGTGGTAGATCGCGTGATTTGGCGGGCGAATTTGCCTCCCATAATTTCGCTGCACTCGGCTTCAGCAACTGGCAAAAAAATAACATTCTATATTGATGCCTTCATCCATTCCGGTAATATCGTTTTTCAGTGAACAGGAAACGTCGATTTAATGTAGGTGACGAACAGTTTTATCTCGAAGAAACCACGGTCATATGGTATCTGCCACGGTGTGTCCAGTTGGAAACGTTGGATGGAAAGGAGTGTGTACGCGCGCGCGCGCGCGCGCGCGCTCGCGCCCGCGTGTGTGTGTGTGTGTGTGTGTGTGTGTGTGTGTGTGAGGGGAGAGAGAGAGAGAAGGGTAAGGGTAGGCAGAGAGAGACAGGGACATCACATACGTGAAAAATGCATTAAAAGTACGTGACATTTAACCATCAGTGAGCTGGACGTAAGGCCGCACTTTGAAAGGCAGTGATAAAAAATAGTGTAAGTATATTAATGGGGACTTGGTTCAATGTAGAGCAAGTCGTGAAAAGCACCTTCAGAGTTCCAACTTTGTGTAAATACTAGTACTTAGAACATGGGAGATGGACAAAAGTAAGACATTATAAAGCGAAATAAACTATCTTCAAAACGCTTCCTATTTATCCCTACGTTTCCATAAACAATGCACATAACACTTTCTTCTTTTCCATGATTTTCTGACATATGTTTCGGTGCTGCTGCTCCTTCGTCAGCGGTTTGTTATTTTACCTGACAGCACATTTTTTTCTTCAGCATAATGTTTGCCTGGTTTAATTCAAATGTTTTTTTTAAACAGTTTGTATTCTGCAATTCTCTTTAGACAACTGTTGGTGATAGAATCTAAGAAAGTATTCAATTTGTAATGGTCTGGCTGCTTTTTTAGTAACTCTGTCACTGTATACAGACAATAAAGATGCAGGTCATTGGAGACTAGTCATTAGGTGTAAGTGGTCAAAGGGCGGAGGGGAAAGGTCGGTGACCTTTTTAAGAGAGAACGATAATATTTCTCTTCCGTTATTTGAGAAAACAGGAGAAGCTCTACCGCATCCGTAAAAAGACCATATCTAGTATCAGCACTGTGGGATTCATAAATGTCTTTCTGTTCACTGTTGATAACGACCTGAAACGCTTCGGTTTATACAGATGTGTTGCGCTAATCAGACGCATTTTTAATTTTGTAGATGTTCGTTGTAGGTTTACCTGGCGATATAGCAGTAAATTCACTATATTCCTTATGGATGACGAATGATAAGCGACTGGTTGCATATCTTATCTACATAAACGGCTAATAACTTTCTCTGTTCATTCTTGAGGCTGGAGAGATAAAGAACACTAATGACAGAATTTATCTAATACATGAAGCGTCATTTATAGTATTTCTATTATTCGACTGAACACCAACAAACATCAGTCCATCGATACGTGTTACAGTGAAGAAAGAAGGCTAGAGTTATTTTTGTTTACATATATCGGCAAAGGCTGAAGTGCAGGTGTGTTGGCATTACTTTCGCAGTTATAGGTACAGAGACTAGTCTTATTACACATATTGAATAGCATCTTATGTTTAGAAGTTCGTCTAATCTTGCATCGCTTTGTCACCATGTAACCACTGGATACTAAGAATTAAGCCGTACTAGTGATAAAATTCGAGCTTTTTGTGTGAGTTATGCTAATAACTTTGCTGTAACAAATTAATGTGAACCTTTATTTGCGTTCTGCTTCAGGTGTCAGTACATAACCACAGCAGTTTCAAACTTGCTGGCCTTTCTTGCCCTACGTTATGTACTGTTTCTCTGTTTCCTGTGTTATCTAATAAGTTATCAGTTGCTGTTTTAAGCCAGAAATGGGATGCAGTGGATGGACAAGACGCAAGTTTATAGAGACTGAAGTGCTTCTGTCGATCTATATTCTCGTGAGTGGCCGCACTTGAGAAACCGGAGCCCCGGAACACGTTTATCGATCTAGCCTATGCATATAAGATTACCTCTTCGTCGTACATTTCATGAAAATTATTTTATCGCTGATCCTGGAATGTTATTGCAGGTAAAGGAATGTCTGCAGCTCTACGTGAAATGATAAGACAATTTATAAGATGGTATTTGTAGAAAATCGAACCTAAAACTTTTAAGATTTGTTTGATACTTATAGAGAGCTGGAAAGTTACCAACAAGATTCGCCATCGTTAGTATTGTGCTGAATATAATGAAAAAAATCAATTTTTACGAAACTTCTCTATAATTAAAATTGGGATTAGTTTATCATACACGGTAACGGACGAGAAGAGGCGTAACCACTGTAATTTTTTCATGTATTAACATATGACATCAGTAAACAGGCTGCTACCATCTATAATATTTCAGATTCAGTGGATTGATCACCACATCGTCTTATTTGCTCTCTCCAGTAGATGTTGTACGACCAATTTTGATGTGTTTTAATTCATTCTTTGAGACTGTCACATTAACGTCGATAACAATGTATTCGACACTATTATAGCCTGTCTTTTATTATGTTTTCGTGTATGACTTCCAGCAGGCTCTTAGTTCATACCCCAAGGAGTATATGTTTCAAGTTAATAAAACCACCAGATTTGGTCGAAATTGCTGGAGACATTCCTGATTTATTCTGGACCACACACACACACACACACACACACACACACACACACACACACAGAGACACACTCACACATACACATTTATGAATATACATCAACTGAAAAATCTCAACACAAAAAATAATTAATGTAAATTAATTTCGGCAATACATTTCTCTAGGTAACATATTTAAGTGATAAACATTACACGATCACAGTTTAATGTAAGCCCGAGATAAGTCATTGCAATTAATACGAAGTGCTCGTACATGAACAATCAGAATGTTGAATTCAAGCGTACAAACGTGTGTGAATTGTGTTATCAGTCTGTGGGATGGAGTTCCATTCCTCTAGCACTTGCTAGGTCAACACGAGGACGGTTAATGTTGTTTGTGGATGACGCTGTGGTTGTTGTCCAGTGATGTTCGATACGTGCTCCACTGGAATCTGGTGATCGAGGAGGCCAAGGCAAGATGTCAACACTCGGTAGAACATGTTCGGTTTCAACAGCAGCACGTGAGCGAGCGTTATCCTGTTGGAAACCACACCCTGAAATGCTGTTCATGAATGGCAGCACAACAAGTCAAATCAGCTGATAGACGTACAAATTTGCCATCAGGGTGCGTGGGATAACCATTTCACTGCTCCTACTCTCATTCGAAATCTCACCCCAGACCATAATTCTATGTGTAGGTCCAGTGTGACTAGCACGTAAGCAGCTTGGTTGCCGGTACTCAGCTGGCCGCTTTCTAACCAACACATGGATAACACTGGCACCTGTGCAGAACCAACTTTCATCAGAAAACACAGCAGACCAACACCCTCCTCTCCAGTGAGCTCTTGCTTGACACCACTCGAGTTGCAAATGGCGTGGCTCCGAGGCCAGTAGAATGCTCGCTATACGGCACCTGGCTTAGAGCTGTCCTTGAATTAACCGATTTGTAAGAGTTAGTTGTATCACTGCGGTCCCAACTGCTGCAAAAATTGCTGCTGCAGATGCAGTTCGTCCGAGTCCTACGCCGTACACGATGGACTCCCCCCTCTGCAGTACCACGTGGCCGTCCGGAGCCCGGTCTTCTTGCGACCGCATTTTTTCGTGGCGACCGCTGTCAGCTACCCTGTACAGTGGCTGCACTCCTGGCAAGTCTTCCAACAATATCACAGAAGGAATATGCAACTTGTAGCTCTGTTACACGACTACCTTCAACCTCATTCAGGTGTTGCTAACGTAGTATTTGTCGCCTTAAAGGCATACTTGGCTAACATCAACTCACCACGTCCAGCTTCATAGGTAAACAACGCTCACGATCGTTACAGCGTGTATTAAAGGAAATCAGTTTTTCTTCTTCTGGTGGCGCTAATAGTGCCACTCCTATGCGACTGGAGCGAAATTTGGGTTGGGATTGGGTTGGGTTGTTTAGGGGAGGAGACCAGACAGCGAGGTCATCGGTCTCATCGGATTAGGGAAGGACGGGGAAGGAAGTCGGCCGTGCCCTTTTAAAGGAACCATCCTGGCATTTGGCTGGAGCGATTTAGGGAAATCACCGTAAACCTAAATCAGGATGGCCGGACGCGGGATTGAACCGTCGTTCTCTCCAATGCGAGTCCAGTGTGCTAGCAACTGCGCTACCTCACTCGGTGACGATAGCCCGCATCTCGTGGTCGTGCGGTAGTGCTCTCGCTTCCCACGCCCGGGTTCCCGGGTTCGATTTCCGGCGGGGTCAGGGATTTTCTCTGCCTCGTGATGGCTGGGTGGTGTGTGGTGTCCCTAGGTTAGTTAGGTTTAAGTAGTTCTAAATTCTGGGGGACTGATGACGTAAGATGTTAAGTCCAATAGTGCTCAGAGCCATTTGAACCATTTTTTTCGGTGGCGATATTTGTACAGACATAATCTTTCAGATTTAGAAACATGCATATCAGCCTTCACTTATGTGGCACAACCGTTCTTGGTTTTACCATTTTCTTTCGTCAGTGGTGAATGAGGGAGAGAGGAGGGGGGGGGGGAGGGGAGGAGGGGGTGGGGAGGGATTACTGAATGACACAAACGAGTTCAAATGAGAACCGGCAAAGTCTCGGAAACAACAAACAGGCAGTTCCGTATTGGTAGCCTCCTACCAAAAGCAGAAGGTAGTTTCGCGCTCGGTTGTTTGGTGGTGTAAGGCACGACGAAAAGAAATATTGCAGCTAGCGGCAGCTTTACCCGAAGAGGGTTGCGTGCTGAAGCGGCTGAGGGGGGAATAACACTGAGTCCGATTTTACAGAACATTGGCCACCGAAGCAATTAAATGCAGGAGCTGAGACAGCCGGAGGAGTATTTTGGAGGGAGACTGGTGGGATGATGGATGACTTAGAGTTTCATGCATGGGAACAGTTTGTTATTCCTGAAATAACGAGGGCTGCGCTCGTCTGTGAGAGACACTCAAAAGAACGCTCGAGTGGGTGCTACGACCGATTCCCATTGGCTGTTCGTAGGGAAATGTACGGAATCAATAGCCTTCAGTCATCTGGGAAAGTATGGTTTGATTTAGAATACTTTCTTCAATTAAATATAAAATATAACGGATTTTTCTGCTGTTTTTCTGTTTGTTACACACTCTTTGGCTCACTACACAAAAAAACACCTATCGTCAAATGAAAGGGTACCAAGGAGGTAAAGAAAGTTTTGATATGTAAATTACCTAAACCAAAAATGTATGGACAACAACCTGAATGGGGTGATAATAATCAGTACCATATCAAACATACGGGAAGTGGGACTTTTTTCATTTTGATTCAGCCACTACTTTCAATCATTTTAGAAAATCTTTTACGTTCTTCAGTGTAGTTCTCCCCGTATTCATGAATTATTTCAGTTACGCAAATTTAAGGCCTAATAGTAAACTGTGGTTTAGACTGTGATCTGTTATTCACGTCGGCCTGTATGATAGGTAAATATGTTGCTAGCTATTGTCTCTATAAATGCACACGGGTGTAGTTAACACCTGGCATGGGGAGGGAATGCTCCTGTCATATCGGCGAAGCAAAGAGCTCGGTGTGTCTAGTGACAAGAAGGTCCTGATGCCATACATTTCAGCTGTCGGAGTGATGAACGAATGGAGAAATGACAACAGGTATGCAGCCAATGCATATCATAGGGATCAGACAATGTGTCCAGACAGATAGGACGCTCCATCACGGAACTCGTATTGGCACTGGTAATGTGGCACGGCTACTATGGTCTAACGGAATTTTCTATTAATGGAAAATCGCTCCTGGCAAATGTAAGGGCAGCGATGTATTGATTTTAGAGGACAGAATAAGTGTGAATTGTAGCACACACGCCAGTTCAGTTCTGAACGAGAACACTTGGTTGTCAGTTGTTCCAGTCATAACCATTGCCACTCTGACGACCACGGTACCCAACATCCCATAGTGCAACTTTGTTCAGCTCACGTCCCAAAATACGGAAATTAGTGTGGGTGGATGGACAGGGCCCTAAACGCTTGAAACAAAAATGGCTGGTTCAAATGGCTCTGAGCACTATGGGACTTAACTTCTGAGTTCATCAGTCCCCTAGAACTTAGAACTACTTAAACCTAACTAACCTAAAGACATCACATACATCCATGCCCGAGGCTGGATTCGAACCTGCGACCGTAGCGGTCGCGCCGTTCCAGACTGTAGGTCTTAGAACCGCTCGGCCACCCCGGACGGCTAAACGCTTGAAGCCTGGAGCACGTTGCTACGCAAGAATGGCAGGTATGAGCGATTCGAAAGAGAGTTGAGACGACGCACCTCACTTGCCAAGAGGTCACTAATTCGGTAAAGGTACTGTAAGGGGTGTAGATAGATTCTAATATGTATGCCATCGTCTCTCAAAGGTGACGATCAAGGAAACCATAGATCACATGCATCTCTCTACCTGCATCTTCACTGACAGAAAAATTTCACAAAAAAAGCGTCATTTGGAGGAAAAATATTCGGGGAATAAATTTGTGTAGGTAAAATATTTAGGTGTTTAACGTAGCAATATCACAAATTAACAAGCGCAAGACAAGTAATTGAAAATGTGAAGTGGTGGTATATTAATAACGGCTATATGCGCCAGAATGTTGAATGCAGGTATGCAGACTTATATGCATTGTACTGTACAGGTGCCGGATGTCAGTTTGTGGGATGGAATTCCATGCATATGGCACTTCGTCTGCCAATACATCGACAGTTTGATGTCCGATTGGAGACAGATCTGGTGGTCGAGCAGGCCAAGGCAACTTGTCGACGCTCTGTAGGGCATGGTGGACTACAACAGCAGTATGTGGATGAGCGTTATCCTGTTGGAAACCCAACAGTGGAATGCTGCTCATGAATAGCAGCAGAACAGGTCGAATCACCAAACTGACGTACAGATTTGCAGCCATGGTGCGTGGGACAATAACGAGGCTGATCCTGCTATCATACGAAATTGCTCCCCAGATCGAAATAAAAAGGTGACTGTCCAGTACGTCTAGCACGTAGATAGGATGGTTGCAGGCTCTCACTTGCCTTCTCACAATCAACACACGGCCATCACAGTCGTCGAGGCAGAACCAGATTTCATTATGAAACACTACAAACCTCCATACTGCCCTCCAATGAGCTCCCGCTTCACATCGCTGAAGTCTCAAGTGGTGGTGATTAGGGATTGGTGGTATGCATGGTACATGGGATGTGGCTCGGAGCTCTCATTGAAGTAACCGATTTATAAGAGTTTGTTGTGTCACTGTGCAGCCAACTGCTGATCACATTGCTGCTACAGATGCAGTACGATGTCCCAAAGCCATACGCCGAACACGATGATCTGCCCTCGTGGCAGTACCACGTGGCCGTCCACAGCCAGGTCTTCTTGCGACCATACTTTCTCGTGACCAACGCTGCCAGCTTTCATATACAGAAACTACAGTCGTACCAAGACTTCCTTCAGTATCGCAGAAGGAACATCCAGCTTCTTGTCGCCCTATTGCGTGACCTCATTCAAACTCAGTGTTAATAACGGTTTCTTCGTCGCCTTAAAGGCATTCTTGAATGACATCAATTCACCACGCCCTGTCTCAAAGGTAACTAATGTTCATGACCGCTACAGTATGTATTTAAAGTAAATCTGATTTGCATCGTCATAGTGGCGCTAGTGGCACCACTCTTATCCGAGTGGAGCGAAATCTAAACAGCCATCATTTCTCAGATGTAGAAACACGGCTACCACGTTTCGCTTACATTGCACAACGCGTTCCTGGTGTAGCTATTTTGTTCCGTCACCGTACACATTCATCAAGCTAATGAAAACACTCTTCTCACCGACAAAACAAGTTACAATGAATAGCTCAGCACTCCTTAAATATGAGATCTATGCATCGGTGGTCATGGGATAGCGCCTTTGGACACTAATAAAAACGTTTTCATCCCGTGTTCGAACCCCGCCATCGTTTAAATTTTGAATAAAAATCATCAGCAATGGTGGCCGAAGAGTTCCGGGATAAGAAGTCACCTTTATTCTGCCAACGCCTTGTTATAGAAGCGGAGGAATGGACAGACACTCATGGGAAACTATTGCCCTTGGGGTAGGAAACTGCCTTACAGGAGAAAGAATCAGCAATGATCAACGGCATGACGATACAGAAGGCAATGGAAACCACTGCATTAAAGGCATACGATGTGTACCCACAGGTCACGTGGCCTGTAACTTGAAAAGTGTCATGATGTTCTCTTTGCTGGCAAAGGATTCCAGAACAGACCCCTATTCGGAACTTCGGGTGGGGACTGCCAAGGGAAAGGTTACCATGAGAAAGAGACTGAAGAACCAACGAAAGGATGACGTTCTACGAGTTGGGCGAGGAATGTCAGAGAAAGTGGTAGGGACCCTAAAAAATCTGAAAAGGGAAATGCTAAGACTCAGTTTACTTATAGTTGGGGCATTGAAATGAGATGGAACGAAGACAAGAATTTCTAGCCCGATGAGTATAGCTTATCAACAGCAGTAGAAATTAGTATGAGGCGAGTAGGATTCGTTATGAATAGGAAGTTAAGGCAGAGAGTGAGATACTGTAAGCAGTACAGTGATATGGTTGTTAGTTCAGGTTACATGCCAAAGTCTAAAGCCAATGACGAAAAGATAGAGGAAGTATAGGAGGATATTTCAGTACGTAAAGGGAACTGAAAATCTAATTGTCGTGGATTACTGGAATGCGATTGTAGAGGAAGGAGTAGGAGAAAGATTTATAGGAGAATAAGGGCTTAATGCTAGGAATGAGAGAATATAAAGATTAGTTGAGGTGACCGCGAAGAAACTATTGATAACACAAAAAATACTTTAGTTGATCGATGAAAGAGTGAAGAACAATAATGTTCAGGAAAATTCAGCAATACAGAAATGCAAGTCACTTAGTAGTAGGAAGTGCAGAGAAGCTAAGGCAAAATGGCTGCAGGGACAATGTGAAGAAGTCGTAAAAGAAATGTGTCGGAATAAGTGAATCAGCATAAAGAGAAAACAAAAATTCCACGGATGAAATTAAAAGTAATGGTTGTAAAATTACAAATGCGTTGGGATTTTCCAGTTAAAGTCAGAGGTGAGAGCAGATAGGTGGAAAGGGTACATTGAAAACCTCTGTGAGGGGGAGACTTGCGTGATGTGATAGGAGAAGAAACAGGAGTCGATATAGAAGAGGTAGGGGATCCAATACTACATTCAGAATTTCAAAGAACTTTGCGAGAATTACGCGACAGACAATATTGCATCACCACGTCAAAAATCATTGAATCAAATGGCAACAAATTGACTGCTCAGTTAGGTGTGCAGAAAATATGAGACACGTGAAATACCATCAGACTTTCCGAAAAAACATAATCCACACAATCCCGAAGATTGCAAGAACCGTCAAGTGCAAGAATTATCATTTTATTAGCTTAGCAGCTCAGGCATCCAAATTGCTGACAAGAATAACATACAGAAGAATTTGATTTTCTGTTAATTGACTATGAATTTGGCTTTAGGAAGGGTGAAGGTACCAAAGACGCAGTTCAGACGCTACAGTTAATAATGGAAACAGGGCTGAAGAAAAATTAGGTCGCGTTGATAGGTTATTCCAACTAGGAAAAAGCGTTAGATAATGTGACAGATGGAAGGATGTAGAGGCTTGTCTCACCAGGGGTAAGATAGATACTGCCTACAGGAAAATTAAAGAGACCTTTGGAGAAAAGAGAACCACTTGTATCAAGAGCTCAGATTGAAACCCAGTTCAAAGCAAAGAAGGGAAAGCAGAAAGGTGGAAGGAGTATATAGAGGGTCTATACAACGGCGATGTACTTGAGGACAATATTATGGAAATGGAAGAGGATGTAGATGAAGATGAAATGGGAGATATGATACTGCGTGAAGAGTTTGACAGAGCACTGAAAGACCTCAGTCGAAACAAGGCCCCGGGAGTAGACAACATTCCATTAAAACTACTGACAGCCTTGGGACAGCTAGTCCTGACAAAACTCTACCATCTGGTGAGCAAGATATATGAGACAGGTGAAATACCCTCAGACTTCAAGAAGAATATAATAATTCCAATCCCAAAGAAAGCAGGTGTTGACAGATGCGAAAATTACCGAACTAGCAGTTTAATAAGTTACGGCTGCAAAATACTAACGTGAATTCTTTACAGACGGATGGAAAAACTAGTAGAAGCCGATTTCGGGGAAGATCAGTTTGGATTCCGTAGAAATATTGGAACACGTGAGGCAATACTGACCTTACGACATATTTTAGAAGCTAGATTAAGGAAAGGCAAACCTACGTTTCTAGCATTTATAGACTTAGGGAAAGCTTTTGACAATGTTGACTGGAATACTCTCTTTCAAATTCTGAAGGTGGTAGGGGTAAAATACAGGGAGCGAAAGGGTATTTACAATTTGTACAGAAACCAGATGGCAGTTATTAGAGTCGAGGGACATGAAAGGGAAGCAGTGGTTGGGAAGGGAGTGAGACAGTGTTGTAGCTTCTCCCCAATGTTATTCAATCTGTATGTTGAGCAAGCAGTGAAGGAAACAAAAGAAAAATTCGGCGTAGGTATTAAAATCAATGGAGAAGAAATAAAAACTTTGAGGTTCGCCGATGGCATTGTAATTCTGTCAGAGACAGCAAAGGACGTGGAAGAGCAGTTGAACGGAATGGATAGAGTCTTGAAAGGAGAATATAAGAGGAACATCAACAATAGCAAAACAAGGATAATGGAATGTAGTCGAATTAAGTCGGGTGATGCTGCGGGAATTAGATCAGGATATGAGACACTTAAAGCAGTAAAGGAGTTTTGCTATTTGGGGAGCAAAATAACTGATGATGGTCGAAGTATAGAGGATATAAAATGTAGACAGGCAATGGCAAGGAAAGCGTTTCTGAAGAAGAGAAATTTGTTAACTTCGAGTATAGATTTAAGTGTCAGGAAGTCGTTTCTGAAAGTATTTGTATGGAGTGTAGCAATGTATGGAAGTGAAACATGGATGATAAACAGTTTGGACAAAAAGAGAATAGAAGCTTTCGAAATGTGGTGTTACAGAAGAATGCTGAAGATTAGATGGGTAGATCACATAACTAATGAGGAGGTATTGAACAGAATTGGGGAGAAGAGGAGTTTGTGGCACAACTTGAGAAGAAGAAGGGACCGGTTGGTAGGACATGTTCTGAGGCATCAAGGGATCACAAATTTAGCATTGGAGGGCAGCGTGGAGGGTAAAAATCGTAGAGGGAGACCAAGAGATGAATACACTAAGCAGATTCAGAAGGATGTAGGTTGCAGTAAGTACTGGGAGATGAAGAAGCTTGCACAGGATAGAGTAGCATGGAGAGCTGCATCAAACCAGTCTCAGGACTGAAGACCACAACAACAACAATGTGAAATGGTGCAAGATGTTCGAAATACTGAGAAAAATATCAGTAAGCTATAGCGAGAGACGGGTAATATACAGTGTGTACAAGAACCAAGAGGCAATAATGGGACACTATGAAGGAAGTGTTCGCATGAGAAAGGGTGTACGGCAGGAGTGAAGACTTTCACCTCAAGTGTCCAATCTATACTTTGAAGATAGAATTACGGAAATAAAAGAATAGTTTAAGAGCAGAATTAAAATTAAAGGTGAAGGTTATCAATCATAAGACTCACTGATGACATTGCTATCCTCAGTGGAAGTGAAGAAGTATTACGTGGTCTACTGGATGGAACGAACCGTCTAATGAATACAAATATAGACTGAGAGTAAATCGATGAAAGACGAGGGTAACGAGAAGCAACAGAAATGAGAACAATCAGAAACTTAACGTCAGGATTGGTGATCACCAATTGGATGAAGTTAAGGAATTCTGCTACCTTGGCAGCAAAATAATCTATGACGGATGGAGCAAGGAAGAAATGGGCAGTACAGGAACTCTGTGCCCATGCAGCAAAACAACCCATGACGGACGGAGCAAGGCAGAAATGAAAAGCAGGCTAGCACTGGCAAAAAGGGCTCACCTGACCAAGAGGTCTACTAGTGTCAACACAGCGCTTAATTTGAGGAAGAAAATTCTGACAACGTACCATTGGGTTCAAAATGGCTCTGAGCACTATGGGACTTAACTTCTGAGGTCATCAGTCCCCTAGAACTTAGAACTACTTAACCCTATCTAACCTAAGGACATCACACACATCCATGCCCGAGGCAGGATTCGAACCTGCGACCGTAGCGGTCGCGCGGTTCCAGAGTGTAGCGCCTCGTACTTTGGGGCCACATCATTGCATGGTAGTGAAACATGATCTGTGGGAAAACCAGAAAACCAGAGAATCGAAGCAATTGAGATGTGGTGTTATAGAAGAATGCTGAAAATTAGGCGGACTGATAAAGTAAAGAAGGAGGAGGCTCTCCGAAAAATAGGCGACGAAAAGAATATATGGAAAAAAAGCAGATCATGAAGAAGTGATACTATGGTAGGACATCTGTTAATACATCAGGAAATAACTGCCGCGGTAGTGGAGGGAGCCGCAGAGGGCTAAAAACTGTAGTGGAAAACAGAGAATGGACTACACCCAGGAAATAGCTGCGTACGTAGGTTGCAAGTGCTACTCTCAGATGAAGAGGTTGTCACTGGGGAGGAGTTCGTGGCAGGCCACATCAAACCCGTCACACACACACTCACACAAAAAGAGCTGGGGATATTTGTGAGTCTCATCACATCAGCCCAGCTCCACCATGTCCAGGACGTCACTGATTGCGAAAACAGCTTCTACTATATGGTGTGAGTTCTAGGCTGCAGTTGTGCATTGTTCGACCAGGACGGCGCATCAACATTCATCGACGCTTTTTGTGAATTGTGGGGTCTATGCCATGGCATTTCGGCGCAACCACAAAAAACATGTGAGGGTAACGTCATCTAAAGTCTGTTTACAAGAAAAGACAGTGCAGTGGATGATCAATGCAATTCGCATTCCTATTTCGTTTGGTTGTGTGAGGATAGTGTGACACCCCATGCAAGAGGAAGGAAGACCTACTCTCAAGTCTCACAATTTGACATTGGGCCATGGCGACTACTTTTTTCACTCTGCGACATTGATGTTCGTGTTGGTCGGCATCTCACGACTGTCACTCGAGTTATCAGTCGATAGGTTCGTACTGTATCTCAGCGAGTCTAGACGACTAGCGCCCGAGAGGAGCGACAATGTTTTCTAGGCCGTATAAGATCGTAGGACCTCATCACGAATATGAAGTCAGGAGATGAGCTTGTTCCTAGTAATGCAAGTAATCACACGGACAGTGCGATGACGTCTGGATCACAAAGCGTCATCAACACGGCGACCATTGTTGCTGCTTTCCAGACCCGAAGTCAGAAACCGGCATGGTGGTAGACGAAATCGAATGCTACCACATTGTATTCATCATCTTTACACAAGCCCAGCAATTTTTATGTCGTACCAATGACCATGTAACACTTTTTTTTTCGTGTAGCCGGTAATTTCGACAGCTGGCATTAGATTTGTGACGTGGTAAGGCCGATGATTGGGCCCCATCTTTAAGGTTTCCGTAACGTTAACTTTCAGCAAGGTATCACAAGTCTGCGTTTTACAAGTCCTGTCCTGACATAACTGAGTACAAAGGTTTTTTACTGTTGTCCTGGCCAGCACGGTCTTCAGATATTTCACCCATTTAAGACACTTGGTAATGTTTACCAATATACTGGCATACTACTTCTCGTAAAAAACTGCGATTGATGCACTAGGACATAGTGTTGAAGTAGAATGGTTCAACGTATCTGTCGTCCAAACTCAGTTACAACCAGTTCTTGCTGCCAGAGGCTAGCGACTATACTAAATTTCGCAGCCTGTACACCCCAAATAATTTAGAAATTTCGTCCTGTATTCTTCATACCTATTGTATAAGCACAATAAGTGAAATTTCCATATTTTCTGCCTTTTCTGGTCTTTCAGTTTTAATTACCAGCAGCGTAGGTGAATGAGTCTCATTTTTGATGAGTTCTTAACCATGTTCAGTCAAGAAAATATGTTTATAGGCCTAATTAAAGCCATCTGTTGTTCCACGGAGTAGGTCGACGTAATAGTGGCAGCCACAGCGGGGAAGAAAGAGAGTACTATCCCTTCGCTGCAGAAGACCTAATTAGATCTATTTAAGAAAAAAAAGATAAGTATTCCTACTGAAATAAAAATTACACATAGAAAAAGTTTGAGGCTTTGTGAATTCAGCCTTTACCAGATTTTGTCTGCCGCTAACACTTTGGCCGCCAACCGTTCAGCCATCTTCTGAAAGAGCCGGAAATAGTACGGCGGAACCCCTTGTGAGATCTCCTCTTCCATGGAATTTCCGGAGTTTATACTTTGGTGTTTCTCCTACGGTTCTGGTTGCGTCTCTTTCTAGTTGTGTTCCTCTATTGTTTTGTCTAGCAGGTGATGCAGAACTAATAATAAGGCGCTCCCACTCACCTTATATACCGCAATGGCGAGGTGTTTGCTCGTACGTACACAACATCCAGGCTTCAGAGACATATGCCATCAACACGCCCTCTGTGAGGAGTGCAGTGTCACAAATTCTGGGCAACAGAGTGACAGTTAACTACTGCCAGTGCTAGATTTCACATTATGTTAAGGTTAAAACTGTCATCACGATTACTTAAGTCATCCAACGTTACTGAGTGGCCCCTATGAAAACTGAATTTCAGATGGACGAATAGCTGGACCTGCACGTACAGTGGATGAACAATGGACGAGTACTGCACGTATACAGTAGTCGTCCATTGTACATCCACTGTACGTCCAGTCTAGGAGTACCCGCATTAACAGAGAATCTTACACACGCCTGCTATTCGTGGAACACAGCCAATGAGTGTATTTAGAGCTGGCAAAAAGTAACCTGTACTTTATAAAATTTACGACGTAATTCAGAATAAAGATTCCTTACGAACGGAATACATTGCACGTGAACTAATATAAATATAGGAATTGTCCGCACCCAGCACTGCAGTAATTTTAAAATGGTTCAAATGGCTCTGTGCACTATGGGACTTAACATCTGAGGTCATCAGTCCCCTAGAACTACTTAAATCTAACTAACCTAAGGACATCACATACATCCATGGCCGAGGCAGGATTCGAACCTGCGACTGTAGTGGTAGCACGGTTCCAGACTGAAGCGCGTAGAACCGCTCGGCCTCACATGTCGGCTGCAGTAATCTTAACTCCGGTAGAGGACCGAAAGTGAAGTGAAAGATCTGTGTTAAATAGTTTGTCGTTGGCGAGATAACTACAGACGGAACATGATCGCTGAATGGGTATCTGTGTCCGCTTCAAAAATCCACCCCTGCATTCCCAATAAGTAACACAAAACATTTTTTGTGAAAGTAAGTTGATTTTATCCAGGATTCCAATACACCATAGTATTTCCCACTCTTCTGACTACAAAACTATTTTTCAACATAAACTCTGTTCAATGCGACGTACCAACGCCACCTTAATGTGAGGGCCTATATGCCCGCATGGTACCAACATACTAATCGACTTTGGAGCCAAGGTCTTGCTGCATCAATAACCTCCACATCATCCACGTAGTACTTTCTGCGGAGTGCATCCTTCATTGACAATAGAGATAAAAGTTGGAACGCGCGAGATCCGGGCTGTAGAGCGGATGAGAAAGAACAGTCTAATGAAATTTTGTGAACTGCCCTCAGGTGCGTAACCTTGTTTGAAACCTTTCATCTAGTTGAACAGCGAGGTGTTCGACTGTGTTTTGCCGATCATCGCGGGTGAGCGTGTCCGCACGTTCCAGAACTAAAGAAGACACAGGTGTGCCCGGCCGACCGACACTTGGAAGATCGTGTAGATTTACGCGACCCAGTTGTGGTCATGACAGACACCTCGCCCAACGACTCCCCTTACACATTCCATAGGCGCCTATGAATATGTGCGATGCTCTGGTTTTCTGCCAAAAGAAACTCAATGACAGTTCTGCTTAGAGCGCACCTTCGTTATAGACATTTTGTAGGTATCGTATATTGCCACTACCTTTCGGAACTTCGTGAAACTACAGGAGCTGATGTGAGAATATTCCGTAATATCCCACAACAAATTCCGCATTTGCTGAACCGAAATAGGCCGAGAAAAAAGGTATTGCATTACATGTTGAACGCCACCCGTATTAAGCGCAACAACAAAAAATATAAATCTGTACGATTGGATGCGGATTTGATCGGCGCTCATCCTGAGTGCATGTTCCGTACCGTAAAAATTATGTTCTCCCGCGAATGTTTTATGGTCCTATCTAACGTTGAGGCATAGTGATAAACCACTGGACTCGAATTCGGGAAGGCGGCGGTTTAAATCATGATTTATGTTTCCCCTGATTACCGTAAATCGCTTATGTTGAATTCAGGGATGGCTCGTTTAGTAGGGCACGACCGATATTGCTCCCTGTTTTTCCTCATTACGAGCTTCTGATCTGTCCCCAATGGCCTCGTCATCAGTGGGTCGTTATTAATCTTCTTACTGCAAGTACAAGCTTTTAGGCATGGTCGAGAAATTTATCAATTTGGGTATAGGAGCTCAGGTAAGGGAATGACTGAGTCGCAACAATTTCACATTTATCACCCGTGTACCTACGATGATAAAAAAATTACACGAAAAACATCTTTTTTTAATTTGTGCCAGTCAAGCAGACTGGTAGAACTGACGTCATTCTTCAGATTTGCTGAGGCTGCAGTATCTATCCACACTACTGCTTTTTGTTTGCGTTTACCCCGACTATAGCGAGCTTCGCGGTACTCAACTTTTCGCGAATGCATTGTATTTAACTGTTACTGCCGGACGCCCTTCTGTTACCTGCGGGAGTGAAGCCGCGTACAGCGCATGCCCGTGATTTTTGTTCTGTGTGTGATCCTACCCTCTTCTGCAAGAAGGAAGTCGGTACCAAGACTAAGTTGTCTGTGCACCGTTCAGTCTTTCGACCAACTTTGTTGTATGGGAGCGAAAGCTGGGTGGATTCAGGTTACCTTATCAACAAGGTTGAGGTTACGGATATGAAAGTAGCTAGGATGATTGCAGGTACTAGTAGATGGGAACAATGGCAGGAGGGTGTCCACAATGAGGAAATCAAACTGGGAATGAACTCTATAGATGTAGCAGTCAGGGTGAACAGGCTTAGATGGTGGGGTCATGTTACACGCATGGGAGAAGCAAGGTTACCCAAGAAACTCACAGGTTCAGCAGTGGAGGGCAGAAGGAGTCGGGGCAGACCAAGAAGAAGGTACCTGGATTCGGTTAAGTATGATTTTGAAGAAATAGGTATAACATCAAAAGAGGCACAAATGTTAGCACTGAATAGGGGATCGTGGAGGAATTTTATAAGGGGGCTATGCTCCAGACTGAACGCTGAAAGGCATAATCAGTCTTAAATGATGATGATGATGATGGTGGTGGTGTGATCCGATTTCAACAATGTTCATGTGTCATGTTTCCTCAGGCGGAGAGTTAGGACCAGTCAAGCATGTGCCTAGATGAGGCTGGGAAGCCGCTTAAAAATGTGGCTTCCATCCATAAGAAATAAAGTAAGAGAGTTTTATGCAGTAATTTCATTTCAAACTCAGTGTCTATAACACGGATGACGCAGGAGACAAAAAGTATTTCGTAAAGCAAGCATGTGTCGTAAACCCAGATGGCAATGAGCAAGCGTTGGTAATGCACGAGTGGAGCATATAGAAGTCGTTATGTCTAACGGTGTTACACCATATGTTAGTTTGAGATACGATGTCTATTGTGATGTTATGCTCTTCGACACTCAGTCAATAAATAGCCAGTAGCGTTAGTACCGACCGCCCTGGCCAGCGCTGACTACTACCGCCACACAGAAGCACTACATAGTCGCTATTGGAGTACTGGTTATTTTTCTTGTTTTACTGTCTGTGTTAATATATATAAGTAAAATAAATATGTCACATGGCTAATTTGAGACTACTATATTGAATGGGCAAATAAATTTCTCTCGACACTGGGTTTCACATGAACACATGATGAGTGGTATTTCTTTCGGCTCATTCGAGGTACTCATTGCAAGAAGAAAATTGCAATTTTTTACGCAATCACGAGAGAACATGCGGCTGAGGCTTCTTAGGAAAGACACTCTGCCTAATGCTAAAGTAATGAGGCATACCGTACGAGCTTTATTCACCATCAGGATACACCACACCGGTTACTTTTTTTTTGAAGCCATCGGCCTTCGTCTCTTCTGTCAACCACTTCATCTGAGAGTATCATTTGAAACCTACGTCCTCAAGTATTTTCTGGATGTATTCCAACCTCTGTCATCCTCTAGAGTCTTTATCCTCTATAGCTCTCTCTCTACTACCATGGAAGTTATTCAGTGATGTCTCAACAGATGTGCTACGATCCTGTTCCTTCTTCTTGTCAGTGCTTCCCATATATTCTCTCCCTCACCGATTCTCCGGTAAACCTTCTCATACTTCACCTTATAAGTCCACCTAATTTCCAACATTATTCTATAATAGCACGTCTCAAATGCTTTGATCCCCTTCTTCTCCTATTTTACCACGGTCAATGTCTCTCTACCATTCAATGCTGTTCACTAAATGTACCTTCTCATAGAGTTCTTCCTCACACTAAAGCTTATGTATGATACTGATTCTCTTGGGCAGTGCTAGTCTGCTTTTTATGTCCTCCTTGCTCCGGCCATCATGCGTTATTTTGCTGAATAAGTAGCAGAATTATTCAATTCCGTGTACTTTGTGACCAACCATCCTGATATTAAGTTTTCCGTTGCTCTCATTTCTCCTACTTCTCATTACTTTCGACTTCCTATGGCTCACTCCCAATCGATATTCTGTACTCATTAGACTGTTCCTTCCATTCAGCCGAACATGTAATTCTTTTCCACTTTCACTGAGGATAGGAATGTCATCAGCGAATCTTATTATTCACATCCTTTCACCTTGAATGTGAATACCACTCTTGAATCTTTCTTTTATTTCCGTAATTGCTTCCTCGACGTGTAGATTGAACAGTAGGGGCGAAATTTTACATTCCTGCCTTACAGAATTTTTCATCCGAGCACTTGTTCATTGTCTGCCACTGTTATGGTTCCCTCTTGGTTCTTGTAGATCTATATATTACCTGTCTTACCCTACAGCTTACCCTATTTTTCTCAGAATTTCGAACATCTTGAACCATTTCACATTATCGAACGCTTTTCCAGATAGACAAATCCTATGAACGTGCCTTCATTTTCTTTCCATTATCAACCGCAATGTCAGACTTCAAACTCTCATAGCTTTACTATTCCTAAGCCAAACTGATGGTCATCGAACACATCCTCAATTTTCTTTCCCATATTTCTGTATATTGTTCTTATCAGCAATTTCGATGCATGACCTTATTGTATGATAATTATATCATTTGTCGGCTCTTGCAGTCTTCGGAAATGTGTGGATGATGTTCTACCAAAAGTCAGATGGTATGTTGCCAGACTCGTACATCCTACCTTATTCTATAATATTTCTTCCAGAGGTCTTCTAAATCCTGATTCTAATACTGGAACCACTACATCTTCTACATCGAGTCGTGTTTCTTCTCCTATCGCCTCATCAGGCAAGCCTTACCCCTCATGCCATGCTTTGAGCGTACTGTTTCCACCTATCCGCTCTCTCCACTGCGTTCAGCAATAGAATTCGCACTGCAGACTTAATGTTACCGCCCTACGTTTAATTTCGTCGAAGGTTGTTTTGATTTTCCTGTATGCTGTGTCAGTCGTTCTGACAATCATAATTTTTCGATTTCTTCGTATCTCTCCTGCAGCCAGCGCGCCGTAGATTTCCCGCACTTCCCATTTATTTCATTCCTAAGTGACTTGTATTTCTGTACTCCTGAATTTCCGTCAATATTTCCGTACTCCCTTCTTTCATCATCGATCATCTGAAGTATTTCTTGAGTTACGCGTGGTTTCTTTGTAAGTTACCTTCTTTTGCCTATATTTTTCTTTCCAACTTCTGGGATTGTCCTCCCTAGAAATGCCCATTCGTCTTCAACCGAACTGCCTACTGAGTTGTCTCTTATCGCAGTATCTGTATAGTACTTCCGTATCCCATTTCTTTGCGCATTGATTTTTCCTGACTAATCTCCTAAACTTCAGCCTGCTCCTCATCACTACTACATTGGTATCTGAGTCTACATCTGTTCCTGGATGCACTGTACAATCCAGTATCTGATTTCGGCATCTCTGTGTGACCAAAATATAATCTAACTGAATTCTTCCCCTATCTCGCGGCCTCTTCAAAGTGTACCTCTTACTGTTGTGATTCTTTAATCGAATATTCGCTAATACTAGCTGAAATTTATTTGAGACCTCAATTAGACTGTCTCCTCTCTTATTCCTACTACCTAGCCTATATTCACTCGTAACTCATTCTTCTATTCCTTCCCCTACAACTGCATTCCAATCACCCATGATTAGTTTGCCATTTCCCTTTCCAGATTTTCCAGCTTACCTAACAGGTTCAAACTTCTGGCAGTCCATGCCCAGACTGGTCTAACGTTGTACTTTCATTGGTTACTCAATCTTTTTCCCATTTTCACGTCTCTCTTTGCAGCCCCTCCCGCAGATCTGAATGAGAGCTAGTCCTGCGAAGAGATCCTCATTATACATTTTCTACCGCAGCTCACATGCCCTGTGGATACACCGTATGTATCTATGTAGTTTCTTTCTGCATCCTAATGCCGTTGATAATTTCTGATTCTTCCTCCATTAGTTTCTCACCAAAGGGCAAGAGAGCGCGCTGAACCTACGTCACTTCCTCTACCCTCTTTTGCAAGGGGATTGTCAGAATAAGGGTGACTTCATATCCCGGAAGCTTTCAGTCGCCATTGCTTATGATTTTTTCAACATTTACTATGGCGTATTTAGAACCCGGGACCTAGGACGTTTCAATTAGTAGTCAAAGACGCTACCCGTAGACCACGATGCGTCCTCCTCGCCTGTCACTGTTACTGTGCTGGTCCCTCACATGGGCGTAATACGAGGTTCGTTATCTTTTTACTTTTTGTATTTTATATTTTTATTTTTTCCCTTTTCTTCTCTTTTATGAAACTAAAACTAGATAGACATAAATTCCTCAATTCTGGGTCCAAAAGGAAACAGTTTAATTCGCTAGGTATAACACAATGAAACAAAGCACAAGAATAGGGGAAAGGTGGAAAAAACAACAAGAAATGCTATCCATTCCTTGGCTTTTAAAGACAAGGTGCATCATATCCGAAAGTAAAGCAAGATAACTTGGAAGCCTGTGCCATTCCGATCGTCATATACTGGCGGAAAACACGGTGGTCGGGCTTATTGTCATACCCGACTAGATAGTGAGCGTAGTGCCCGACGAACTACACAACGGAACTAGTCTTCGTCCGAGAGAAAATGGAAAAGTCTGGACGCAGAAGAAGATCAGCCGAGAAAGCAGCTTCAGCTGACCGGGTAAGGAAAGCCAGTTTTCGGTGAATCCAGTGCTGGTGTTCTCGCCCACAAGAGACAAGCCTGTGTGATAATATATCTGGTTGATGACATGCTTCGCAAAGCGCAGTCGGACTAACACCAACGCGATGGCGGCGTTTGCTGGTCGGGATCAAATTGTGTGACCTAACATCACGATAACGCGACATCTAGCGGGAAGATAATAAGACTAGCATGAAACCACAATGTTTTCCAGCATATCAATAGAGCGGCTATTCCATCTGGGAAGAGGGATGATTGTAGTTCCCAATGAGAAAGCAAAGATATGGTGGTAAGGTGTGTCCCTGATAAAATGTCGACTCCCAGAAAACGTATTGTAACATAAATTTCACGTATGTGCCACAGTTTAGAGTTGATCCGGCCAACATCGTGAGGGTGAGTCAGACTGGCCAGTGGAAGACACGTAAATAAGCGAGATGCAATAGAATGAGTACATGTTAAAACGTTGCGCTATATAAACAATACTGAAGCCTTCACTGTGATACTGGGGGGTCCCCGCCCTCAGAGGAGACGTGGCCTCACAACCACTTCATACCGACGTCGAAAAATATGACTTTTACAAAGGAAAAGACCGGATGATTGCATCAGTTTGCTCACCATCATCGCTGGGAGTGGGAATTTTTGTGCATTGTATCTATGACCTGCACTTTGTGACGAATACCAAGGGAACAGTACTCATTTTCACGAATTGCCCCCTGAATTTCATTCGTCGCCTTTCGCCAATTTAGAGCAGCCATTTTCATCGGATAGCTATCTACGGCAATACGCAACGATTTGAGGCGAGAAATCACCGTTGCCCATGGAATAACAACGTGATGAAAACCTTGCAAATGTAACAGGGTACTTATCCGCACATTAACGCGGGATCCAGAGAGAGAACAAAAGGAATCCAATATATTCTTGAACAAGGGTATGTCATCGATATGACGTAGCAATACCATAACATCATCTGCGTACGCTCGTACCGCGTAATTGATCAGCAATTCGGTGATGCAGTGGTTCTAGTGACAAGACAAAAAGCGACATGTAGGGTGGGCTCCCCTGCGGTAAGCTCTGTCGGATGGTGATCTGGAGAATAAGATGTCCATTCACTACGACAGATGCTTCAATATCAGTAAAAAGCTGGATAATACCTGAAACGCAGTGTGTTTGAGAGGAGTCGCCTTGAGCTTCTGCATCAAGAAACCGTGGCTGGTCCGGCCAAATGCCTTTTTACAGCCAATAAAAAGCAAGGCTCCAGGGACAGAAGTCGCTGTAGCCACCGAGACTACTTCCGGGCATTCGACTACAAGACTCAGAATCGCGCGAACAAGCACCCAGCTTCGGTGAACAGCAAGAATTTTCTCTATCAATGTCGCCGAGCGGCTATTGACCACCCGGGCAACAGGTTTGTAATCTAAATTAAGTAGTGCGAGCGGGTGAAGTTTAACAGTGTCTTCGGAATTAGAAAAATTTTACCAACCTTGAAGGGGTCAGGAATCAAGTACCCCCTTCCGCCCTGGATCACATCATTTATGTGAAGTATAACAGGCCAAAAATATACATATAGTCACCTAGGAGTAAAGAACACCATAGAGTTTCGGCCCTTATTGCATGGTTAACCAACAATAAGGCGATATATATCATCGCGCGTACAGTCACTTAGAAATTGATCATTTAATGCGGGAGTAACCAACCAATCCGAGAGAGATGTAAAACCATCAGGAACAATGGTATCAGTAGCAGGGACATCTTAAAGGTCAGTAAAATAATTTTAGATCGCTCTGGAAATGTCACGTTGGGACGCCAATGCATGACAATCGGGTGAGAAAAGGGACGCGGTACATGCCCTTTGTCGACGCGTCCGCGACCGGATAATCTGATATAGGAAGGTCAGTTAATGCTGCAGGAATGAGCGGGATTTTTATCACACCCTGAGTCCTTAACACGGTGGAAATCGATTATCCGTAAGGGAGCTTGTTTGACACGGTCATAAAGTTGTCGCAAGACGAAGATCCGTTACCCTTTCAGCGCCGTAACGCATTCACACTTTTCGAAAGTATGGTTTAGCATGCCCAAATAACCATTCCATAAGAGATGGATAACGATCCTGCTAACGCAAGCTGCGGCTCCATTCTTCTCGAGCGATAATCTCGAGATTAGGACAGGCGGTTCAACATCCAGGGGTGACGATACAGTTTTGTGGGTTGTGGTACATGATTTAAGGTTACAGCTACGGCACACTCATCTGTGAAACAAGTATCACGTCTACCGCTGATATTTGTCCACATAAAAAATCAGAAAGACAAAAGAGATCGACTCTGCTGCTGGTAGTAGCCGTAAAATACGTATACCAGACAAGAGTGGGTTGGTAAAATATCCACGCATCACATAATTGCGAAGAACGCACGAAATCGTCTAGTTTGTTACTGAATTCATAATTGGTTGCCCGATCCACAGAACACAAAACACAATTAAAATCTCCACCTGACAGATATTTCTGCGGGGTTTTACGAAATAAATAAACAACACCGCCTTTATAAAGACGAGCGCAATCTGTGGAACGGCCAGATTGTGATGGGGGCATAAAAGAGAATTAAAGCAAAGTCACAGAATGTTCCTTGGCCGTTATCAAGAACTTTGAAAACAGGCAGTGGTATTCCCTCTGTGTAAAAAATCGCAGTACCAGTAGATAGTTCACGAACCACATTAAAGGAAGTACAAAACCCGGGAGCAGAACAATGGTCGAATAAAACTTCTTTCAAAAGTATCACGACTGCACTTGTATCACAAATGAAACGCTGCAGCGCCGCAAGAACTAATTATGTCCACATTTATTACCAAAACTATACAGTTGATTACTTGCAAGCAAACCTTTAAGTCGTATATCACACCCCATCGCAAAGTCAACGGATGAATCTGAAAGTAAAGAGGTGGGTCCTTCGCTTCTACCCTCTTTCTGGTGTCTTTTCTTTTCACTATGCCGCGCGCTCAGGTTAAAAGCGCACGTTTTTGGGGCTTTGCGAGATGCGATTGTCGCATGGGACAACGTGGGGGCATCCTGTTGAAAGTCAGCATCAGGTAGAGAGGGTACTTTCCACTCTTTCACAGATGGGTGGTGCAGTTCGTGGGAGACAACGGAAACAAAAACTGACGATACATCTTTTACTGTCACCATGTGTTCAAATGGCACGCTTGTGTCGATCCGGTTCTATTCAGTAGCGGCCTTTGGCATACTTTCCCCATCCGGGGGCGCAGAAAAAGGGTGGCAATACGTTGGACACTGCCGGCCGGAGTGGCCGTGCGGTTCCAGGCGCTACAGTCTGGGGCCGAGCGACCGCTACGGTCGCAGGTTCGAATCCTGCCTCGGGCATGGATGTGTGTGATGCCCTTAGGTTAGTTAGGTTTAATTAGTTCTAAGTTCTAGGCGACTGATGACCTCAAAAATTAAGTCGCATAGTGCTCAGAGCCATTGGAACCATTTCGTTGGAGAATCGTGGATGAACGCCAGGTCCGTCAATATAGTACGGAGCTCTGGAACAAGGATATCCCTATGTAGTTCCAAAGAAGCGTTCTCGGTCTTTGAAGACACATCGGAAGTGGGGCTGGAGGCTTTCGAATCTTGACCAGCAGGTAACATGTTATCATCCGGTCTGAAGTTGGGAAGGGAGGATGCCTCCTCCAACGGATTCTTTTTACTAGAACGGAGGAGGGAAGAGGAATCATCTGACTCACGCTTGTTTTGAAGCGGAGGCGCTGTCGGCAAGGAAACTACACCGGCAACGTCTCTGTACGAGGCTAACAGCTGAAATGGTTCTAGGACCATCACGCAATAGCTCTCGTTGCCCCTCAGAAACTTGGTTAGGCACGATGGCTTTCACTTGGAGAACCACGTCTGCTTCAGTTAGCCTTTTACGATGTTCCTAAGTGGATTTTAAGACCTATACACGACGTGGGCTATTTGTGCATAGCTGTCCACTCTCATTATACATCAAATAAATTCCTTGTCCTGTTTAGATTACATATACCCGGAATGCACACACCTGCAAATGAGAGGGGAGTATATTCCGGTTGACCACCGTGTCCACTGATCAGTCTCCACTGTAAACGTCTAAACGATGTTGAGTGGACCAGCATTCTCACCATATATTACGTATGTCCCACAATGGAAGCAGGACGGTCTTGAGGAAACCATCATCAACTCTGGGCGGAAGATAAAACATCCTAATGAAACTTCCTGGCAGATTAAAACTGTGTGCCCGACCGAGACTCGAACTCGGGACCTTTGCCTTTCGCGGGCAAGTGGTCTGCCAACTGAGCTACCGAAGCACGACTCACGCCCGGTACTCACAGCTGTACTTCTGCCAGTACCTCGTCTCCTACCTTCCAAACTTTACAGAAGCTCTCCTGCGAAACTTGTAGAACTAGAACTCCTGAAAGAAAGGATATTGCGGGGACATGGCTTAGCCACAGCCTGGGGAATGTTTCCAGAATGTGGTTTTCACTCTGCAGCGGAGTGTGCGCTGATATGAAACTTCCTGGCAGATTAAAACTGTGTGCCCGACCGAGACTCGAACTCGGGACCCATCCTCCAGACTGTGGCTAAGCCATGTCTCCGCAATATCCTTTCTTTCAGGAGTGCTAGTTCTGCAAGGTTCGCAGGAGAGCTTCTGTAAAGTTTGAAAGGTAGGAGACGAGGTACTGGCAGAAGTAAAGCTGTGAGTACCGGCCGTGAGTCGTGCTTCGGTAGCTCAGTTGGTGGAGCACTTGCCCGCGAAAGGCAAAGGTCCCGAGTTCGAGTCTCGGTCGGGCACACAGTTTTAATCTGCCAGTAAGTTTCATATCAGCGCACACTCCGCTGCAGAGTGAAAATCTCATTCTGAAAACATCCTAATATTCTTACATTCCACATCCGTTTTCTCCAGAGTAAGCGTACTATTAGAGCCATCACGATAAGTGAAAGGGACTTGTCTTTGCGCAAAGGAGCCTGTCAATACGAAGTGGGTCTAGAAACTTGACATAAAACACATTTCATTCGAAACCGAAGTAAGCTGTTGGAACCTATTTTGAAGTCACCTTGATCGTACCTACAAGCCAATCCTGAATTTCTTCCGTACTTGGAAGTACATGATGCACGGACGTGTCAAAACTAAAACTGACAGTCCCTGTGCGTGGAATGTTCCTTGGAGCAACAGATGCCATCTCGGCGCAAGACAACGCCGCCTCAAAATTGAGTCACAAACGCTGGGGGACAAACAATGATGTAACCCACACGACGACTCGTGCGATACTGAAGACATACAAGAAAGCTCTCGCAGCGCTACGGTAGAAGCGGGAACAAACAGAACCTACTCACCAGACGTGAGGGGCGAGAATCTGACCACGTGTACATAATGACATCACACTGACAGCGTGTAACATCACCTCCATCTTTGTTACTGCCCCAAACAGGCCTCACAACGCCCAAGTGTACCGACCGAGGGCGTTATCTCCAGCCGACTAGCTTCATCAGATGTGGATACGAAGGGGTGGTAAGGTCAGCACACCAACCTCAGAACTATTGTCAGTTTGCGTGATTTAGTGTCACTACTGTTTGGTCACGTACCTGCTCAGTTGCCATGAAAAGGCTGAGCGCAGCCGTGTATGTCAACAGCCAAAGGTGTCCCAGTTGGTGCCCATCCCAGAGCTAACCACATCCCATGATGCTTAGCTTGGGTAACTCAGAACTATTGTCAGTTTGCGTGATTTAGAGTCACTACTGTTTGGTCACGTACCTGTTCAGTTGCCATGACAAGGCCGAGCGCAGCCGTGTAGGTCAACAGCCAAAGGTGTCCCAGTTGGTGCCCATCCCAGAGCTAACCACATCCCATGCTGCTTAGCTTGGGTGTCTGACGGGAACCGGTGTGTCCACATAAACATGGCCGTTCACCCTCCAGACTTGTTAAAGGCCTCAGTTCTGCGAGGAAGAGATTCCACATTCCTTCAGGTATGCTGTATCCAATTGAAACATTCACTGATTACTAGGCCTCGCAGGATTATCAGTCTGTGGGGATTCTGACAGCTACCTATGACCTGCTGTTCAGAAGCGCACCAGAAATTTTCATTGGATAAAGATCGGGTTATTCAGCAGGCTGGTTAAGATGCGACAGCGTGTCTCATTGTATGTCAACGTGTTCATGAAGAGCTGTGAGCATGACTGTAGTCATTTTGGATGACCGGATTATCCGCGATGTACTAATCAGAAAATGGAAAAATGGACAACATGTGAAAACCGAAAATACTGACATAAACATCATACTTGCGGCAACCCGAAAATCGTAAATCACAGCCAAGACATCACCTTAGTCCTGGACTGCAAACTCCACATATTCCCGGTTAAGTGTCTGATTGGATAGCAGATGCACTTTTTGCCTTTTATCGTTTGAAAAGAAACAAAATGGCGGCTGGGGGGAACACACTATACGCTCCAGTCGGCTACTGCCGAGACTCTGGGTTGTTTGAGAAGTTTTTTATGTTGCTGCGAGCAAAGGGCAGATGCTCACAGTGTGGAGTTGCCCGCAGTGTTCTCTCTGAAAGAGAAGAGATCGATGTGCACTCACAGGTATTCCTGCCTGGTATAATACTCATCATCATTGACGGGGCGCGACCCTCCCACCCTATCCTGACGTTTAGGATATTTTCACACCCACCGTTATGTCGGTGAAGTACATGGTTCCGAGGTTACGCCTTTTCTTTTTGATAAATTGGACAGTCTGCATTGATACACAAAGAAACAGGGCAATTCCGTTCACTGTGTGGTTTATGAAAAGATTAAAATGCAATGTTCTTCCATTTTATCACGACTCCACAATGACCCACGTGACTCTGTTGATGTCTTACAACCGACAGGCACGTACACACAACTTCCATTTGTTACTTCAGCAGTGAATGGTCACGTAACCGTCTGGTGTAGCTATGTGCAGCTCTCCGTAGCGAGCCGGCCAGGGTCGCCGAGTCGTTCTAGGCGCTACAGACTGGAACCGCGCCACCGCTACGGTCGCAGGTTCGAATCCTCCCTCGGACATGGGTGTATGTGATGTCCTTAGGTTAGTTAGGTTTAAGTAGTTCTACGTTCTAGGGGACTGATGACCTCAGAAGTTAAGTCCCTTAGCGCTCAGAGCCATTTGAACCATTTTTTTCCGAAGCGACTAGTTTGATCTTTTGAGGGCTGACTAATATTATGTACGGTACGTACGGGGTGTTAAAACGTCACACTACAGCCCTGCTCCAACGATGTGGTCAAAGTGACAACAGTTAGGATGGCTGCCAGTATGGTAACGATCCTATAAATTTATGTCGCGTGTAAAATGTGGAAGAAAATCTAATTCGTTACTTACTTCCTATTTCTGTTTGTGTGCGAAGAATTGTATGCACTGACGCAAGCAAAATTTTCGAAACTAAGGAACTAATATCTGACTGGAGCGAACTTTCTACATGAACTACGTGATTACGCCATTGCTGCGTTATCCCATTTTCCCTCTGGGGAAGAAAAGGAGTCTAACATAGAAATCGTATAATATTAAAGTCATTTTTACACAGTTTTCAAAATTACTTGATTTGCCTTATGAAGTACAAATTTTACGAATTCGTTATGGTAAATTGTTTTCCTCGTACTCGACAATGTCCACATCCGCAGCTGAGTGGTCAACGCGGTACACTGCCATGTGGAAGACTCGGTTTCCACCTCACATACTCCCAGGGATGTTGTCTTGGTGGGAGGACTGGAATGTGGTGCAGTAAGCCTCGTGAGGCAAACCAAGTAGCTACTTCACCTACCTGCAACGACTCCAGATCACTAAAACTGATGGCTGGGAAAGCGGCGTGCTGACGCCAAATCCCGACACACCACATCATCTCACGCAATTAGTAGAGGATGATACCATGGTCGGTCAGTACTGACGATCCCAATGGTTCCAATGGCTCTGAGCACTATGGGACTCAACTGGTGTGGTCATCAGTCCCCTAGAACTTAGAACTACTTAAACCTAACTAACCTAAGGACATCACACACATCCATGCCCGAGGCAGGATTCGAACCTGCGACTGTAGCAGTCGCACGGTTCCGGACTGCGCGCCTAGAACCGCGAGACCACAGCGGCCGGCCTGACGATCCCGCCAGTTCCTGTGGGCAGAAATTACTTGATACTGAACAACATTTTCAGTTTACTATAGGCAAGAATTTATGTTTAGCAAAGAGAAGTGAATGCATATATGTATGTATGCATGTACACCATCAGTACCGTGAGACCTCATTTAGCTCCTAAATTCTTACGACCCCGTAAATTGTCGTAGCTGCGTTGGGAAAGTACCAGAGCTCCAAGCCCTAATAGAAAACACTGATGCTCAAATCGTTATAGGCACTGAAAGCTGGCTAAAGCCGGATATAAGCTCAGCCGAAATTTTTGCGAAGAGCCTAACGGTGTTCCGAAAAGATAGGCTAAACACGGTTGGCGGTGGCGTGTTTGTTGCTGTCAGAAGTGGTTTAACTTGTCGCGAAATGGAAGTACATACTTCCTGTGAGTTAGTATGGACGGAGGTCGTTGTTGGCAACAGGAATAAAATAATAATTGTATCCTTTTACCGACCTCCCAGTTCAGGTGATACAGTTGCTGAAAGGTTCAAAGAAAACTGGAGTTTGATTTCAAACATGTACCCTACTGATACGATAATAGTTGGTGGTGACTTTAATTTACCCTCGATATGTTGGCGAAAATACATGTTTAATTCCGGAGGTACGCATAAAATACCATCCGAAATTGTGCTAAACGCATTCTTTCAAAATTATTTCGAGCAGTTAGTTCATGAGCCCATGCGAATAGTAAACGGTTGTGAAAACACACTTGACCTCTAAGCAACAAATAATTGTGAGTTAGTAACCAGCATCAAAACCAATATAGGGATTAGTGAATACAGGGTTGTCGTAGCGAGATTGAATATTGTAATCCCAAAATCCTCGAAAAATAAGCGAAAAATATACCTATTCAAAAAAGCAGATAAAAATTCACTTGACGCCTTCATGAGAGACAATCTCCACTCATTCCAAGTTAATAATGTAAGTGTAGACCAGATGTGGCTTAAATTCAAAGAAATAGTATCGGCAGCAATTGAGAGGTTTATACCAAGTAAACTAAAAGACGATGGAGCTGATTCTTCTTGGTACACAAAATGGGTTAGAACATTATTGCAGAAACAACTAAACAAGCATGCAAAATTTAAACAGACGCAAAATCCCCAAGATTGGCGATCCTTTACAGAAGCTCGAAATTTAACGCCGAGTTCAATGCGAGATGCCTATAACAATTTCCACAACGAAACCTTGTCTCGCAACCTGGCAGAAAATCCAAAGAGATTCTGGTCGTATCTGAAGTATGTTAGCGGCAAGAAACAATCAATGCCTTCTCTGCGCGTTAACAATGGAGATACTATCGAAGACAGTGCTGCCAAAGCAGATTTACTAAACATAGCCTTTCGAAATGCCTTCACAAAAGAAGACGAAGTAAATATTCCAGAATTCGAATCGAGAACAGCTGCCAACATGAGTAACGTAGAAGTAAATATTCTCGGAGTAGTGAAGCAACTCAAATCCATAATAGCAAGTCTTCTGGTCCAGACTGTATACCAATTAGGTTCCTTTCGGAGTATGCTGATGCATCAGCTCCATACTTAACAATCATATGCAACCGTTCGCTCGACGAAAGAGCCGTACCCAAACACTGGAAAGTTGCACAGGTCACACCAATATTCAAGAAATGTAGTAGGAGAAATCCACTAAATCACAGGCCCATATCGTTAACATCGATATGCAGCAGGATTTTAGAACACATATTGTGTTGGAACATTATGAATTACCTCGAAGGAAACGATCTATTGACACACAGTCAGCATGGTTTTAGAAAACATCGTTCCTGTGAAACACAACTAGCTCTTTATTCACATGTGGTGCTGAGTGCTATTGACAAGGGATTTCATACCGATTCCGTATTCCTGGATTTCCGGGAGGCTTTTGACACTGTACTACACAAGTGGCTCGTAGTGAAATTGCGTGGCTATGGAATATCTTCTCATTTATGTGACTCGATTTGCGATTTCGTGTCAGAGAGGTCACAGTTCGTAGTAATTGACGGAAAGTCATCAAGGAAAACAGAAGTGATTTCTGGTGTTGCCCAAGGTAGTGTTATAGGCCCTTTGCTATTCCTTATCTATACAAACGATATGGGAGACAATCTGAGCAGCCGTCTTCGGTTGTTTGCAGATGGCGCCGTCGTTTATCGACTAATAAAGTCATCAGAAGATCAAAACAAACTGCAAAACGATGTAGAAAAAAATATTTGAATGGTGCGAAAAGTGTCAGTTGACCCTAAAAAACGAAAAGTGTGAGGTCATCCACATGAGTGCTAAAAGGAACTCGTTAAACTTCCGTTGCACGATAAATCAGTCTACTCTAAAAGCCTTAAATTCAACTAAATACCTAGGTATTACAGTTACGAACAACTTAAATTGGGAAGAACATGTAGAAAATGTTGTGGGGGAAGGCAAACCAAAAGCTGCGTTTTATTGTCAGGACACTTTCAAAGTGTAACAGACCTACTAAGGAGACTGCCTACACTACGCTTGTCCGTCGTCTTTAAGAATATCGCTGCACGGCGTGGGATCCTTACCAGATAGGACTGACGGAGTACATCGAAAAAGTTCAAAGATAGGAAGCACGTTTTGTATTATCGCGAAATATGGGAGAGAGTGTCACTGAAATGATAGAGGATTTGGCCTGGAAATCATTAAAAGAAAGGCGTATTTCCTTGCGATGGAATCTTCTCACGAAATTCCAATCACCAACTTTCTCCTCCGAATGCGAAAATATTTTGTTGACACCGACCTCCATAGGGCGGAACGATCACCACGATAAAATAAGGGAAATCAGAGCTCGTACGGAAAGATATAGGTGTTCATTCTTTCCGTGCGCTGTACTAGATTGGAATAATAGAGAATTGTGAAGGTGGTTCAATGAACCCTCTGCCAGGCACTTAAATGTGATTTGCAGAGTATCGGTGTAGATGTACACTCCTGGAAATTGAAATAAGAACACCGTGAATTCATTGTCCCAGGAAGGGGAAACTTTATTGACACATTCCTGGGGTCAGATACATCACATGATCACACTGACAGAACCACAGGCACATAGACACAGGCAACAGAGCATGCACAATGTCGGCACTAGTACAGTGTATATCCACCTTTCGCAGCAATGCAGGCTGCTATTCTCCCATGGAGACGATCGTAGAGATGCTGGATGTAGTCCTGTGGAACGGCTTGCCATGCCATTTCCACCTGGCGCCTCAGTTGGACCAGCGTTCGTGCTGGACGTGCAGACCGCGTGAGACGACGCTTCATCCAGTCCCAAACATGCTCAATGGGGGACAGATCCGGAGATCTTGCTGGCCAGGGTAGTTGACTTACACCTTCTAGAGCACGTTGGGTGGCACGGGATACATGCGGACGTGCATTGTCCTGTTGGAACAGCAAGTTCCCTTGCCGGTCTAGGAATGGTAGAACGATGGGTTCGATGACGGTTTGGATGTACCGTGTACTATTCAGTGTCCCCTCGACGATCACCAGTGGTGTACGGCCAGTGTAGCAGATCGCTCCCCACACCATGATGCCGGGTGTTGGCCCTGTGTGCCTCGGTCGTATGCAGTCCTGATTGTGGCGCTCACCTGCACGGCGCCAAACACGCATACGACCATCATTGGCACCAAGGCAGAAGCGACTCTCATCGCTGAAGACGACACGTCTCCATTCGTCCCTCCATCACGCCTGTCGCGACACCACTGGAGGCGGGCTGCACGATGTTGGGGCATGAGCGGAAGACGGCCTAACGGTGTGCGGGACCGTAGCCCAGCTTCATGGAGACGGTTGCGAATGGTCCTCGCCGATACCGCAGGAGCAACAGTGTCCCTAATTTGCTGGGAAGTGGCGGTGCGGTCCCCTACGGCACTGCGTAGGATCCTACGGTCTTGGCGTGCATCCGTGCGTCGCTGCGGTCCGGTCCCAGGTCGACGGGCACGTGCACCTTCCGCCGACCACTGGCGACAACATCGATGTACTGTGGAGACCTCACGCCCGACGTGTTGAGCAATTCGGCGGTACGTCCACCCGGCCTCCCGCATGCCCACTATACGCCCTCGCTCAAAGTCCGTCAACTGCACATACGGTTCACGTCCACGCTGTCGCGGCATGCTACCAGTGTTAAGGACTACGATGGAGCTCCGTATGCCACGGCAAACTTGCTGACACTGAAGGCGGCGGCGCACAAATGCTGCGCAGCTAGCGCCATTCGACGGCCAACACCGCGGTTCCTGGTGTGTCCGCTGTGCCGTGCGTGTGATCATTGCTTGTACAGCCTTCTCGCAGTGTCCGGAGCAAGTATGGTGGGTCTGACACACCGGTGTCAATGTGTTCTTTTTTCCATTTCCAGGAGTGTAGATGTCAACGTCTACATTCCAAAGCGTGTGTCTATATGCAGTGAAACTGAACTCCATCTCTCAGAGGCTGTTCATCAACATTTTCTTAATATTTTTGTGTGAGCGAGCCGTAATCTCCAGACACCTATTAAAGAGTAATAATGTAGTTCTGATTTATTCGTTTCGTTGCCCCAAATTTCCTTCGATTCTGTGAAAATACCTTTACAACAGTAAAAAGGCTGTAATTTTCAAACAGGGAAAGCCATAACACGAAACACGGAGAAGTGCAACAGCCTTCAGACGAGACACGTGGTCTTTCGCATCATGTGTTCGTTCTGTTCTGTCAATGTGCAGTACAGCATAAAGCGAATACAGAACTGTTGGGTAGTCGCTTCGCTGCCCCGTTGCTTTCTCTTTCTCCTGTTAAACCACCAGCCGCCAAGGCGTCGTCCTCTTGCTCGCTGAGCGTCTCGTTCTGCTGCTTCTGGCCAGATTGCACACGATCACTCCGCCCACCAACTTGTGGACACCGGTGTAGCTAGTTTTGTCGTCCTTTGATGACTCCGTGGCCCTATCCCTGCAGCGGGAAAACTGCCAGCAACTTTGTCGCCCCACCTGCTGAACGGGATGGGATTTCGTTGTGCCGCGATAATCATGGCTCACTTGTTTGTTTCCAAATACGACACAAAGCAAATGTCGTCAGCGTTTGCACTGCTCAGGAGTTATTTTCAGTGCCTTAGAGATCTAAAGATAAATGGGGCTAAGGAATAAAAAAATTCAGTTCCTTTGTAACAAATCACCGTAGACGACAGTTCCGTGTAGAAATTCACTAATGGAAAAAATCTCGACCAAATAATAATGCTAAAATGCATGTTTGACCATACGTTGCTTTTATTTTAAACCTAAGAATCTACTGGTTTCAGTTATTGATCAAATTGACCAACAAGAGTTAAAATGGGTTAAGTCACCACATTACATTTGTCATTACTTAAATAATGTGTAGAGCACGTCATGGACGTCAATATACGACAGTACTGATATGTGTGCACTTAGTATTTGCTTCCAAAAGTTCTGTGTCGTATATTGACATTCGTAACGTTCTCTACACATTATTTAAGTAATGACATACATAATGTGGTGGCTTAAACCATTTTAACCCTTATCCGTGAAGATAGTCCGTGACTGAATCCGTTGATGTTTTGGTTTAAAATGAAAGCTGCTGATGGTCAAACATGCGTTTTATGCATAAATTGACGGCTGTTGACAGTCACATTCCAAAAATGCTTAAAACAGAAAATAATGGAGAGTAATGAAATTTCGGGAATACATATGTCTAAGTAACATTTACGTAGTCCGCAGCTCATGGTCTTGCGGTAGCATTCTCACTTCCCACGCACGGGGTCCCGGGTTCGATTCCCGGTGGGGTCAGGGATTTTCCCTGACTCGAGATGACTGGGTGTTGCTGTGTCGTCTTCATCATCATCATTCATCCCCATTACGGTAGGAGGAAGGCAATGGCAAACCACCTCCGCTAGGACCTTGCCTAGTCGTCGGTGCGCGTCTCCTCCATCGTCCCCTACGCTCTTCGGAGTAAAGGACCTCATCAACATTTGCGTGATTAACTTTGCAAGATCACAGGTTAACGTAAGGGCGAGATTAGCCAGAATGTTGAATGCAAACGTGGGTGAAATGTGTTGTACAGGTATCGGATGTCTGTTTGTAAGATGGATTTCCATGACTTTTCGCATTTGGTCGGTTAATACTGGAGCCCTCGAAGCTGGTCGTGGATGACGCCGGAGTTTAGTCCGCTGACGTCCCATATGCGCTCGACTGAAGGCAGATCGGGTGATCTAACTGGCCAAGAAAACATGTCGATCCTCTGTAAAGGATTTTGGATTACAACAACGATATGTGGGCAAGTCTTATCTTGTTGAATAACACCCCCTAGAGTGCTGTCCATGAATGGCAGCACAACAGGTTGAATCAACAGACTGACGTACAAATTTGTACTGAATATGCATGGGTTATCCACGAGAGTGCTGTCTTAAGAACTCACATACCACATCATAGATCCAAGTGTAGGTCCAATGTGCGTAGCACATAGACAGATTGAAAGTTATTTTAATAAGTTCATGTGGTTCATATGGCTGTGAACACTATGGGACTTAACTTCTGAGGTCATCAGTCCCGTAGAACTTAGAACTACTTAAACCTAACTAACCTAAGGACATCACACACATCCACGCCCGAGGCAGGATTCGAACCTGGTACCGTAGCAGCAGCGCGGTTCCGGACTGAAGCGCCTAGAACCTCTCGGCCACAACGGTCGGCTTTTAATAAGTAAAAATCATAAAGAAGATTATGTGAATGTGCAACTGTTTGCTTTAACTCTGGATTGCCTCTTTCTGAATGTGTAGTCTCTTTAGGACTGTGAGCTGTTGCATACCAAAAAATTCCATTCATGGAATAGAAGTATGTGCGTAAGCTAGCTCACATTTACAGTTAAGAAATGTCTGAGAGACTGAGAATCAAATCTGACTGCGAGAATGTAAATGAAATATGCCCTGTCAGAAATTAAACTATTTGTTAAAAAAGTGACTCTGAACTTAAGTGAGAATAAGTAAAATCAACATTGTTAACTGCAGCTGTGAACCTATAGCTCGTATCTCCTGTGTTTGGCTTTCCTATGTCGCAATGGAAAACGTCATGCTACTGCTTTCGTAGAAAAAGAAGAAAATGTGTGTCTCAGCTGCTGCCAACTACAGCGAATCGCAGTACCGCTATGTGATATCTTAAATACATGCAATGGAAACTCGATTATCATAAAATTTATCTCTCATAAATAGTATGCTCGTCGGATAATGGGAGATGGATAATGATGTAGGATAAACTGAGTTAATCACTACTCAAAGCTTCTTCTCAAGAACCTGTATTAAAAAAGGTTTATTTCAAAAAAATTCCTAGACGCTAGTTCATTTACAAAATTTCAAATACAAAAATATAACTCAGTATGCAAATTTATTCTAACACAAAAGTCCTCATATTGATGATTAAATTCTTTTTGTCTTTTCAAATCCATTAACACTGACCGTGACAAAAAATAGGAAGAAATTCCTGATTTTGATGTCTCTGTTGAAATAAGAATTCATAACTAAATGCTGCCGCAAAAAATTAAAAATATGTTGATTCGTTATCTTAAACAACAGTCTTCTCAAAATAGTATCTGCGTAGTAATTACACTTCATACAATGTACATTGGAGAGCCAAAGAAACTGGTACACCCGCTTAATATTGTGTAGGGCGCCCGCGAGCACGCAAAATGGCTCTGAGCACTATGCGACTTAACTTCTAAGGTCGTCAGTCCCCTAGAACGTAGAACTACTTAAACGTAAGTAGCCTAAGGACATCACACACATCCATGCCCGAGGCAGGATTCGAACCTGGGACCGTAGCGGTCGTGCGGTTCCAGACTGTAGCGCCTAGAAACGCCCGCGAGCACGCAAAAGAGAAGCAACACGACATGGCATGGACTCAACATGAGTCTCAAGTAGTGCTGGAGCGAATTGACATCATGAATCTTGCAGGGCTGTCCATAAATCCGTAAGAGCACGAGGGGGTGGAGCACAGGACGTTGCAAGGCATCCCAGATAGGCTCAATAATGTTCATGTCTGGAGAGTTTCGTGGTCAGAAGAAGTGGTTAAACTCAGAACAGTGTTCCTGAAGCCACTCTGTAGCAACTCTGGACGTGTGGAGTGTCGCATTGTCCTGCTGGAATTACCAGATTCCGTCGTAATGCACAATGAACCTGAGTGGATGCAGGTGATCAGACAGGATACTTACGTACGTGTCCCCTGTCAGCGTCATATCTAGACGTATCAGGGGTCGCATATCACTCCAACTGGACACACCCCACACCATTACAGAGCCTCCACCAGCTTGAACGGTCCCCTGCTGACATGCAGGACCCATGGGTTCATTAGGTTGCCTAGACAGTGCCACAAGTACCTCCAAAACATCGTAACACAACACACACACAAATGTCATACTAACAAATGTAAATCCACCTGATGATGGAGGTTTCAACCTTTGAAACGCGTAGTGGAGTAAATTAACAGTGACTGGTAACAGTAAACTTGTTGTTTCATTTAAAGTAAATTATGTGACACGTTTGCTAGAAGACTGTCAGATGCAGAGGAAAAACAACTAACACACTCAAGTGGATACTTGTTGGAGTACCATTGATCACAATATCAGCCCTTGTACCCATAACTCCTGCATGATAAGACTTCATCTACATTGGCGTTGCGGTCCCCATTTACAGTTGGAGTCTTCAGGTGGCTGAAAGTTAATCTCCATTTAAGAGTTCTTAGCTGGCTTTCCCATGAACCATGGACCTTGTCGTTGGTGGGGAGGCTTGCATGCCTCAGCGATACAGATAGCCGTACCTTAGGTGCAGCCACAACGGAGGGGTATCTGTTGAGAGGCCAGACAAACGTGTGGTTCCTGAAGAGGGGCAGCAGCCTTTTCAGTAGTTGCAGGGGCAACAGTCTGGATGATTGACTGACCTGGCCTTGCAACATTAACCAAAACGGCCTTGCTGTGCTGGTACTGCGAATGGCTGAAAGCAAGGGGAAACTACGGCCGTAATTTTTCCCGAGGGCATGCAGCTATACTGTATGGATAAATGATGATGGCGTCATCTTGGGTAAAATATTCCGGAGGTAAAATAGTCCCCCATTCGGATCTCCGGGCGGGGACTACTCAGGAGGACGTCGTTATCAGGAAAAAGAAAACTGGCGTTCTACGGATCGGAGCGTGGAATGTCAGATCCCTTAACCGGGCAGGTAGATTAGAAAATTTGAAAAGGGAAATGGATAGGTTAAAGTTTGATATTGTGGGAATGAGTGAAGTTCGGTGCCAGGAGGAACAAGACTCTTGGTCAGGTGAATACAGGGTTATAAACACAGAATCAAATAGGGGCAATGCAGGAGTGAGTTTAATAATGAATAAAAAATAGGAGTGTGGGTAAGCTACTACAAACACCATACTGAACGCATTATTGTGGCCAAGATAGACACGAAGCCCACGCCTACTACAGTAGTACAAGTTTATATGCCAATTAGCTCTGCAGTTGATGAAGAAATTGAAGAAATGTATGATGAGATAAAAGAAATTATTCGGGTAGTGAAGGGAGACGAAAATTTAATAGTCATGGGTGACTGGAATTCGAGAGTAGGATAAGGGAGAGAAGGAAACATAGTAGGTGAATATGGATTGGGGCTAAGAACTGAAAGAGGAAGCCGCCTGGTAGAATTTTGCCCAGAGCACAACATAATCATAGCTAACACTTGGTTCAATAATCATAAAAGAAGGTTGTATACATGGAAGAATCCTGGAGATACTAGAAGGTATCAGATAGATTATATAATGGTAAGACAGAGATTTAGGAACCAGGTTTTGAATTGTAAGGCATTTCCAGGGCCAGATGTGGACTCTGACCACAATCTATTGGTTATGAACTGTAGATTAAAACTGAAGAAACTGCAAAAAGGTGGGAATTTAAGGAGATGGGAACTGGATAAACTGAAAGAACCAGAGGCTGAACAGAGTTTGAGGGAGAGCATAAGGGAACAATTGACAGGAATGGGAGAAAGAAGTACAGTAGAAGAAGAATGGGTAGCTCTGAGGGATGAAGTAGTGAAGGCAGCAGAAGATCGAGTAGGTAAAAAGACGAGGGCTAGTATAACTCCTTGAATAACAGAAGAAATATTGAACTTAATTGATGAAAGGATAAAATATAAAAATGCAGTAAATGAAGCAGACAAAAAGGAATACAGACGTCTCAAAAATGAGATCGACAGGAAGTGCAAAATGGCTAAGCAGGGATGGCTAGAGCACAAATGTAAGGATGTAGGGGCTTATCTCACTAGGGGTAAGATAGACACTGCCTACAGGAAAATTAAAGAGACCTTTGGAGAAAAGGTAACCACTTGTATCAATATCAAGAGCTCAGATGGAAACCCAGATCTATGCAAAGACGGGAAAGCAGAGAGATGGAAGGAGTATATAGAGGGTCTATACAAGGGCGATGTACTTGAAGACAACATTATGGAAATGGAAGAGGTTGTAGATGAAGATGAAATGGGAGATACGATACTGCGTGAAGAGTTTGGCAGAGCACTGAAAGACCTGAGTCGAAACAAGGCCCCGGGAGTAGACAACATTCCATTGGAACTACTGACGGCCTTGGGAGAGCCAGTCCTGACAAAACTCCACCATCTGGTGAGCAAGATGTATGAGACAGGCGAAATTCCCTCAGATTTCAAGAAGAATATAATAATTCAAATCCCAAAGAAAGCAGGTGTTGACAGATGTGAAAATTACCGAACTATCAGTTTAATAAGTCACAGCTGCAAAATACTAACGCGAATTCTTTACAGACGAATGTAAAAATTGGTAGAAGCCGACCTCGGGGAAGATCAGTTTCGATTCCGTAGAAATATTGGAACACGTGAGGCAATACTGACCTTACGACTTATCTTAGAAGAAAGGTTAAGGAAAGGCAAACCTACATTTCTAGCATTTGTAGACTTAGAGAAAGCTTTTGACAATGTTGGCTGGAGTACTCTCTTTCAAATTCTAAAGGTGGCAGGGGTAAAATACAAGGAGCGAAAGGCTATTTGTAATTTGTACAGAAACCAGATGGCAGTTATAAGAGTCGAGGGGTATGAGAGGGAAGCAGTGGTTGGGAAGGGGGTGAGATAGGGTTGTAGCCTCTACCCGATGTTATCCAATCTGTATATTGAGCAAGCAGTAAAGGAAACAAAAGAAAAATTCGGAGTAAGTATTAAAATCCATGGAGAAGAAATAAAAACTTTGAGGTTCGCCGAAGACATTGTAGTTCTGTCGGAGACAGCAAAGGACTTGGAAGAGCAGTTGAACAGAATGGACAGTGACTTAAAGGGAGGATATAAGATGAACATCAACAAAAGCAAAACGAGGATAATGGAATGTGGCCGAATAACGTCGGGTGATGCTGAGGGAATTAGTTTAGGAAATGAGACACTTAAAGTAGTAAAGGAATTTTGCTATTTAGGGAGCAAAATAAGTGATGATGGTCGAAGTAGAGAGGATATAAAATGTAGACTGGCAATGGCAAGGAAAGCGTTTCTGAAGAAGAGAAATTTGTTTACATCGAGTATAGATTTAAGTGTCAGGAAGTCGTTTCTGAAAGTATTTGTATGGAGTGTAGCCATGTATGGAAGTGAAACATGGACGATAAATAGTTTGCACAAGAAGAGAATAGAAGCTTTCGAAATGTGGTGCTACAGAAAAATGCTGAACGTTAGATGGGTAGATCATAATAACTAATGAGGAAGTATTGAATAGGATTGGGGAGAAGAAACGTTTGTGGCACAGCTTGACTAGAAGAAGGGATCGGTTGGTAGGTCATGTTCTGAGGCATCAAGGGATCACCAATTTAGTATTGGAGGGCAGTGTGGAGGGTAAAAATCGTAGAGGGAGACCAAGAGATGAATACACTAAACAGATTCAGAAGGATGTATGTTGCAGTAGGTACTGGCAGAGGAAGAAGCTTGCACAGGATAGAGTAGCGTGGAGAGCTGTATCAAACCAGTCTCAGGACTGAAGACCACAAGAACAACATTAAGAGCTCTTAGCTGGCTGAAGGGGCGCAACACTGACGTTTATAGTCGCTCAAAACAGAGCACTACAGGGCCTACCCTGTCCACCAGCATTGTTTATGTGTGTTAAGCTCATGCTCGTAGTTTGCAATGGTTTGTCCATTCTCTCATAGACGTGCATTTTTGATAACCGTTAGCGTTTCACTCTGATGTGTGTGGGTGCATTACGCTTCACTAGCATCACCGATGAAACTGTCGAAGTGTTATGGGGGCGGAGTTGGGGGTTAGTCGAGTTATTAGAGAGGCTAAGAGGATCGTTGAGCCGCGAGAGAAAGCAGAAGGGGCCCGGCAGCGATACGTAGCGTTCCGAACATAAATTATTCAGCGCAACCGATGTGCCATTACTGGGGCCGGCGCGTTGCTCTATCTCTCCTCGGCCGCCGCTCCGGCGAAAACATTCGTTCCGGTTTCGACGGCATAATTACCGCACTTGGCCGCGCTGCGCATTTGTTGCCCGTGGTCGCACTCCGCGCCCCGGGAGGGCACGTTTATGTGACTGCGCGTTTGTCGGCCTGAGTGGCTCCCGGGCCCCGCGGGCCAAATTTTACTGGCGGAACGTGCGCGCGAGTATTTCCGCGCCAGCCAGATACCCGGGCCTGATTAGCCCACCTGCACATCCGCGTGTGGCGGATAAATAACTAAAAGGCGCCGTTCGCGAACGGACACTATATTTTTCCGGACGACGACTCTGATGTGATTACTGCATGTCAGAGATGAACCCCGATCACTGCCCATTACATGCTGGCTGCGTGTCTTTTTCGCCCTGCGTTCGGATTTTGTGAACGTAAAACATTCAGCGCTCGCACACGTACTCGTGTTATGTAGTATTCGGCAAAAACGGTGCCAGTTCTCCACAGGCTTAAAAAGAAAGTGTTGTTAGCAATATAGCAACAGAACTCTGACGTCTAGTCTATTAACTGCAGAACAATGCCCTGAGATGAAGTGCTTTCCATTATTATGTATTGAAATGCAATATGTACGACTTCGTACACAACAGTAAGGAGAGGTGGACTGCAGAGTGGTGTGCAAACTGTCATTGTGGGAAAGCTGCACAGGAGAAGAAATGATTAGAGAATACGTTAACAAGTATGCAGTATGCTAGTAATTATAACTTCATGTGGTTGGATGGCCAGGTGCAGTCCTTCAATGGCACACCACTTTCGCAAATTGTGTCTCTCTAAGGTCATCCAATTATCCAGAAGGGGAAAGGGGAGCTATAGTTTAACGTGGAAACTGAATCGTATAGCTTTCCTGGCAGCTTTTCACAACATTAGAAATTGGCTGTATATATGTATGGAGGCTTCGTCCCACCGTAGCCCTCAGTGGTTCACAACCCCACAACAGGCCACAGCAGTCCACCCACCCCACCCCCCATACCGAACCCAGGGTTATTGTGCAGTTCCACCCCCAGTAGATGCCCCCCCCCCCCTTCCCTCCGCAATACCGTCTAATAGCATACGAGTCTAATCCCAAATGTTTGCGTGGTAGAATAATTATGTTGTACACGTATGTGGAAACGGTGTTTGCGCAGGAATAGTCGACGCAGCGTAGCTGAGCCAGAATAAGGGGTACCAGCGCGCATTCGCCGAGGTAGATGAAAGACTGCCTGATAAACCATCCACAGACTGGCCGGCACACTGGACCTCGACAGTAATCCGGCGGGCGGATTCGTGCCGGGGACCGGCACGTCTTCCAGCTCGGGAAGCAGCGCGTTAGACCGCGCGGCTAGCCGGGCATCAAAATTAGGGCTGGATTAAAAGGAGACTGACAATTTCCATACCGATCGCGATTCGATCCCGTGACTAATCTCTTTCGAGGCATGCGGTCTACCACTTTATCGCCAAGCCTGACGCTTGAAAGATAGTTATTGTTTCATTTAACAACAAGTCCTGTCATCTGTAATACGAATGTAGAAACACTATATTAAAGCTCAGGGTCTTACAAATGTTGAAATTAATTTGGCAATCAAGCACCGTTACATTGAAATGTATCGTGTGCGTTAATTGTGGACAGTTATATGCTACCATGGCATATATAGGGTGTAATTGTTATAAACGCAGATATTTTTATATATTGTACCTTAACACGTATACATATCAGTGTGTTGGCTGGTTTTTTTTATCTGCATCGAATAATTTTGTCTCGAACACGTCGCAACCTGCACGACCTGATATTTTCTGTACAGTCTTAACTGCACCGCTAAGTAGACTACATCTGTCAGTGTAACCTTCCACACGTCCATGCTTGAATACCTGAGGCGCTGCCCAGTGGAAAATAAGCATTCATGTCTTGCTCTTGGTACATGTTCGTGGAGGTACTAACCAACCTAAAACGTGTGACTTACATTTGCTATAATAATTAGTCAGCAAATGACGCAAATACTGACGTAATGTTGTTTAGTACACCGTCCTCGGTGCATTATTTTGCATCAAAAGTTGCAAAACTACGTAACTGGATGACGTTCAAAACAGATGTTAAGCTTCCCGTTGTTCTCATTTCTGCTACTTCTCTTTACTTCGGTGGTTCTTAGATTTATTCTCAATCCGTGTTCGGTACTCTATCCATTCAACACGTCCTGTATGTAATTCTTCTTGACAGTCACTGAGGATAGCAATGTCTTCAGCGAGTCTTTTCACAGTTATCCTGTTATCCTGAATTTGTATCCCACTCACAAGCTTTTCTTTTATATCCGTCATTGATTCTTCGATGTATAGAATGGAAAGTCAGGGTGAATTATTACATCTCGGTGTGACACTCTTTTTGATCCGATCACTGAGATTTTTATAGCGTAATGGTTAAGAATACCACAGAAAAGCGGTCTGAAGGGAGCCGTCAAAGGAATCAAGGTATTTATCATCATGTACGTTTACGGAAGGAATGTCGTGGTGCGTTGGTTTCGCTAATTTAGTCATTCTTGTGATTTCCGTTGGACTGTATGCTTCTAACATGTATTTCAGCTTAGAAGAGAACTGAGTGTAGGTCATTTCTAACTGGAGGGTAACTGATCTCTGCGTAATGAAGTACATTCTACAGAAAATCCAAAAAATTATAAATGATTATTATGCTACAAAATTTAATCTGGAAAATCTCCTTGAATAGTTATTGCGCCTAGAGTACAGCTTAATACTGCAGTGGACACTGAAAGGAGCGAAGAAATATGGAAGGCATTAAACGTTCTAATGTTGCTAACGGGCCTTCTAAAACTTTAAAATGAAATACAAAGACTACGTGAGTGCGAATTCGAATGTCAGCATTTTGCAGAAACGAATAAAGGCAGCTGCAAGCTGCAAACTGCGTGCGCAGACACTTCAAGTGAAATATAAATGGTGTGGAGAGCGTCGATGTAAAGGTCTCTTTTAAACTAAACAGTGCGTCACAAATGTCGACGTTTTACTTTCCTCAGTAACCGCACTCTCCCGCACACTATTAACGCAGTGAAAAGTGCTGTTGTATTTTAGAAAAGGACAGAATTTCCAAGAAGTCAAAGCTTCATTAAGGTAAACTGATGGAAAAAGTGAATAGGAAATCTTCACTTAACACTGATGAAGAATTTCCGGTAGTAGACGATTTAGTTATCAGTAGTTAAAGGTCGGAAGTGGGAAGAGCAAACAATTCTCTGCTCTGGTTAGCATAATAATAAGGCAGAACAGCATAAGAGGGCTAAAATAATAACGTTGTTTTACAACTTTATAGAGCAAACAGGTCACGTTTTGACGACGCTCGTCACCTAATGGTGGTAGTAGCAATCACCCTCTGGGTATTTTTGATCCGAAGATGGCGTAATTCGGTCCAAATCCACCATTACAATAAAATAACGCGTGATGCAGACTGCATTATTTATAAAATACTTTAAGATTATCTAACGCACAAGTGCACCCGTTGTCTGCGGGAGCTGACAAGGTAGCTTAGCGCGTTCGGTCAGATGGCTGGCTACCCTCTGTAACAAAAAAGAAAAAAAATTAATGAAATATGCATTAACAAACTTGAATGGTATCACATGACGTCCGTCCAGACCAAATAACTACAATAACGATGAACAACATGCAACAAGGAAAGAAAAAGGAGTAGCGTCTTTGATTAGCAATCAAAACGCACTAGATCTCGTGTTCGAACTCCGCCACCTCTTAAATTATGAATAAAAAACATCGACAATGTCGGCGAATATTTCCTCTCCCTCAGCTAACGGCCTTGTCAAAGAAGGCGGAGGAGTGGACGGAGGTTCAGGGCATTCTGTTGCCATTGGAGGGGGAAACTGTCCCTAAACGAGGAAGAATCAGCACTGATCAACGACATGAGGATGCAGAAAGCAATGGAAACCACTGCATTAAAGGCGCTTGGTGTGTATCCAAAGGACAGGTGGCCTGTAACAGATAAAGTGTCGTGATGATCTCTCCATTGGCAAAATATTCTGGACTAGTACCTAATTCTCATGTACGGAAGGGGAATGCCCAGGGGAAGGTGACCATGAGAAAAAGATTGAATAACCAACGAAAGGATAACGTTCTTCGTGGCGTGAAATGACAGAATTTTGAAAGTGGTAGGTAAATTACGGTAAACGCTAAGGCTCAATCTTGATATAGTGCATGTCAGTCAAATGAAATGGAAAGAAGACAAGGATTTCAGGTCAGACGAGTGCATGGTATTATTAGGAGTAGCGGAAAATTGTTTAACGGGAATGGGATTAATCATGAACCGGAAGGTATGGGAGAGAGAGTGTTACTGTGAACTGTTCAGTGATAGGGTTGTTCCTAGAAGAATCGATAGCAAACCAACACTGATAACGAGAGTTCAGGTACACGTGTCGACGTCGCAGGCCGAAGATGAAGAAACAGAGAAAGAATATGAGGACACTGAACAGGTAATTCGGTACGTAAAGGGAGATGGAAGTCTAGTAGTCATGGCGGATTGGAATGCGGTTGTCGGGGAAGGAGTAGAAGAAAGAGTTATGGGGAAATATGGGCATGGTACTAGGAATGACAGAATTGAGTGCTGAGATGAACTTCAGTTGGTTATAGCGAATACTATATACAAAAACCACTAAAGGAGGAGGTCTACATGGTAAAGGCCAGGAGATACGGAAAGATTTCCCTTGGATTGCATCATGGTCAGGCAGAGATTTCACAATCAGATAGTGGATTGTATGGCGTATTCAGGATCAGATAGAGACGCAGATCAGAAGTTAGTAATGATGTAGAGAAGCTGGAACTTAAGAGACTAGTCAGGAAGAATCATTACGCAAGGAAGTAGGATACGGAAGTACTAAGAAATAGGGATATACGCTTGAAGGCTGTAAATACTGCTACAAGGAATAGCTCAGTAGGCATTTCAGCTGAAGAAAATGGACATATCTGAGACAGGCAATCACAGAAGTTCAAACATAGGCAGAAAGAAGGTACTTGCGAAGAAACCATGGGTAACAGAATGGTATTTTAGTTGATCGATGAAAGAAGGAAGTGCTGAAATTAACAGGCATACTCAGGAATACGGATATACAATTCCCTTAGGAATGAAATGAACAGGAAGTGCAAGGAAGCTAAGGCGAAATGGCTGCATGAAAAATGTGAATAAATCGCAAAAGAAATGATATTCGGAAGGACTGACTCAGCGTACAGATAAGCAGAAACAACCTTGGGTGAAATTGAAAGAAATGATGTTAACATTATGAATGCAATGAAAATTGCACTGTTAAATCCAGAAGAGAGAGCAGATATGTGGAAAGAGTACATTGAAGGCCTCCAAGAGGTAGAAGGCTTTTCTGATGACATGATAGAAGAAGAAACCGGACTCGATATAGAAGAGATAGGCGATCCACAATTAGAGTCAGAAATTCGAAATGCTTTGGAAGATTTAAGATCGAATAAGGCAGAAGAGATGGAGAACATTCCCTCAGAATTTCTTAAGTCATTGGGGGAAATGGCAACGAAATGACTATCCATGTTGGTGTGTCTGGCAATATACGGTGTGACTTTCCGAGAACATCCACAACACAATTCCGAAGATTGGGAGAACCGACATTTATAGCACAATTAGCTAACAGCTCAAGTGTCCAAGTTGATGACGAGAATATCATACAGAAGAATGGAAAAAAATTGAGGACGTGTTAGATGAATATGAGCTTGTGTTTAGGAAAGGTGAAGGTACTAAAGAGGTCGATAACTGGAGCAAGACTAAAGAAAAATCAACAAACGTTCGTAGGATTTGTCGATTTGGAAAAACGCCTTCGATAATGTAAAATGGTGCAAGATTTTCGAAATTCTAAGAGAAACAGAAATAAACTACAGGGAAAAAAGGTTAATATAAAATATGTACAAAGGTAAATAGGAAACAATAAGAGTGAAGAACCAAGAACGAAGTGCTCGGATAAAAAAAGGTGTTTGCCCCTAATGTTCAGCGAAGAAACAATGACGGAAATAAAAGAATGGTTCAATAGTGGAATTAAGTAAAGGATATGTTGAGTGGAATGAACAGTCTAATGAGTACAGAATATGGACTGAGAGTAAATCGAAGATAGACGAAAGTAATGAGAAGTAGCAGAAAGGGGAACAGCGAGAAACCTAAAATCAGGATTGATGATCGCCAGGTAGACGATACAAAGTAAGCCATGAGGGACGGAGCAAAGAGGACATAAAAATCCGACCAGCGCTGGAAATAAGACATTCCTGGCCAAGAGAAATATACTGATATCAAACATTGGCCTTAATTTGAGGAAGAAATTTTTAAGAATGTGCTTTTTAGACACAGCATTGTATGCTAGTGAAGGATGGACTATACAAAAACAGAAAAGACGAGAATTGAAGCATGTACGTCGGAGTACAGCATTGTATGGTAGTGAAACATGGACTGTGGGATAACCGGAAGAGAAGAGAATCGAAGCATTTGAGATGTGGTGCCACAGAAAAACATTGAATATTAGGTTGTCTGATAAGGTAAGGAATGAGGAGGTTGTCCGGAGTATCGGCGAAGAAAGGAATATATCGAAAGCACTGATATCTATTAAGATATTACGGAATAGCTTCCATGGTACTAGAGGGAGCTGTACGTGGTAAAAACTGTAAACAGAGATTGGAGTATATGCAGAAAATAATGGAGGACGTAGGTTGCAAGTGCTACTCTGAGATGAAGAGGTTGGCACAAGAGACTGTGAACTGTGGTTGCTGACTGTCCTCTACGAGCGCACCAAGGATGATGGACATTTACCACTCATCGGATGAAGCGAGCGAATAGAACAGTGAAATTTATCTAAATATGTAAGATAGTATGAGCTTGTAAATGTGAGCATTTCTCCATAACTGTATATATATATATATATATATATATATATATATATATATATATATATATATATTTTAAATGGCTCTGAGCACTATGGGACTCAACTGCTGTGGTCAAGAGTCCCCTAGAACTTAGAACTACTTAAACCTAACTAACCTAAGGACATCACACACACCCATGCCCGAGGCAGGATTCGAACCTGCGACCGCAGCAGCAGCGCGGCTCCGGACTGGAGCGCCTAGAACCGCACGGCTACCGCGGCCGGCAACTGTATATATTCTTTTACTTTTGTTTTCATCATACGATAAATATGTAAACCTATGTTATTATCGAAACCTGCCACAAATGGAGCTGCAGACTATTGTAGGGCACTTCATCCATTGAAAGGTTCGTTTCTCGGTCTGGCAACAGTGCATATATCATATACAACGTAATGACATAATTACGTAACCTTCCGCAGCCGGGGTCAAGATGATCAAAATTCTTCATTATGTTGTACTGCGTCATCATATAAAATAAAATACTTCAAAGTTTATGAACCACAAAACCGACGTCTCGGCGCTATTACAATGACCTTTCTCAGGACAAGGCTTCAGTTTTATAGTTTATATCTTCTGAAGTACTTTATTTTATACAATGACGCGGTACAACATCAAGAAAAATTTTAAGCCTAAATCATGTTTGGTAAGAAATCAATTAAGCTGTCAATGTTTTACTTAAAGATGTTTACAAGTACACAGTGCCATCTTTGTTCTTTCTGAGCGAGCTGTGTGCCTAACATTTAACAGTATGAAAGATGATTTCCCGTCAGAAACATCACTCGTCGTGGTAACTGACAGAAAGTCATCCAAGGAAAAAGAAGTAATAATTGGCGCTCCACAAGAAAAGGTGATAGGCCCACATCTGTTCGTTATCTACGAGTACATAAACGATTTAGGAGACAGTATGAGCAGCTCTCTAAGACTGTTTGTAAAAGATGCTGTCACTTACCATTTTGCAAAGTCATCAGATGATCAAATCCAAATGCAAAATGATTTAGAGGAAAGTAGCAATTGACTCTAACTGCTGGCCGGAGTGGCTGTGCGGTTCTAGGCGCTACAGTCTGGAACCGCGTGACCGCTACGGTCGCAGGTTCGAATCCTGCCTCGGACATGGATGTGTGTGATGTCCTTAGGTTAGTTAGGTTTACGTAGTTCTAAGTTCTAGGGGACTGATGACCACAGCAGTTAAGTCCCATAGTGCTCAGAGCCATTTGAACCATTTTTGACTCTAAATAATGGAAAGTGTGAAGTCATCCACGAGAGTACTAAAATGAATCCGATAAATTTCGGTTACAGGAAAAGTCGACAGAAATCTAAAGGCAGTGAATTCAACTAAATACGTAGGAACTATCAGGCAGATAATGTTGTGGGGAAACCAAACCAAAGCCTGTCATTTATTGGCAGAACACTTAGAAGATGCAACGGGTCTATTGAAGAGGCTGCTTACAGTATGCTTGTCCGCCCTCTTTTGGAGTGTTGTTGTGCGTTGTGGTATGCAGGTACGATAGGATTGATGGAGAACATCAGAAGAGTTAAAAGAAGGGCTGCTCCTTTGGTACTATCCAGAAGAAGGTGAGAGAATTCCCCCGATATGACACGCGAATTCGGGTGGCAATTATTAAAACAAAGGCGTTTAGCGTTGCAGCATGAACTTCTCTGAAATTTCAATCACCAGCTTTCTCCTCAGCGTGTGAAAATATTTTGTTGGCCCCCAACTATGTAGAGAGAAATCATCATCATAAGAGAGATCAGAGCCCACACGGAAAGATCTAAGCGTTTGTTTTTCCCGCACGCTGTTCGAGACTGGAACATTATAGAAGTAGCTTGAAGGTGGTTCGATAAACCCACTGCTGGGACTTAACTGTGAAGTGTAGTCATAGAGTCCGCAGCTCGTGGTCGTGCGGTAGCGTTCTCGCTTCCGGCGCCCTGGTTCCCGGGTTCGATTCTCGGCGGCGTCAGGGATTTTCTCTGCCTCGTGATGACTGGGTGTTGTGTGCTGTCCTTAGGTTAGTTAGGTTTAAGTAGTTCTAAGTTCTAGGGGACTGATGACCACAACACATAATAGTAGCAATTTCGACTTCGCGAAATGGCTCTAAGCCCTATGGGACTTAACATCTGAGTCACCAGTCCCCTAGACTTAGAACTACGTAAACCTAACTAACCTAAGGACATCACACATATCCATACCCGCGGCAGGGTTCGAACCTGCTACTGTAGCAGCCGCGTGGTTCCGGACTGAAGCGCCTAGCACCGCTCGACCACAGCGGCCGGCTTCGACTTCACAATGATGTGGTAATATTCTCTAGAAAATTAAGAAAAACATACGATTTTTAGTGATAATACAAAAAAATGGTAACTAAAGGAATGTATGAATAATATGAGGGACTGAGCTGTATTGAAATGTGGTCGTGATGGGCGTATACCGTTAGAGTACGGAATACGAATTACACGGTCTGCTTTCACCAGATAGAAACTCAGAATAATGGCAATCCTACCGTCAGAATTCCCGCATAAGGCAACAGTAGTTTACAGTATTTCAGTATCCGCGAATGCGGACGAGCTACTTGTAGGTAAGTAATTTTTTTTTTTTTCGTTTTTAAAATTATGTGAGACGCTAAATAGGTCATATTACACTGTGACACTGAAGGACTGAGCTAGTTAACTGAAAAATTTCTCGCAAACACTGCTCTCACAGACAGCTGATTCCGGAACCAAAATCAGGTCTCACAGTCAACAAAGGGACGCCCGTAAACTTCGGTCAGATTCTTGGTAAGAAGAAAATGGATAGCGATCGAACCCTCTCAAGAAGGTAGGTTATACGGCAGGCAATGTATTCCGGCAAATAAAAGCGGCGTCCAGTCAATACAAGCGTGCGGAGGAAAATCGGTCTGGCAGCGTGCCAGACACGAAACGGCGGCGGCGGCGGCGGCGGCGGCGTCTGCAACAAGGAGACGTCACGGAAGCGCGAGGCACGGGGCACAAGGCGGCGCCACTTGCCCGCCCAAAGAACTTGGGCCGCGCTCCCTGGGGGGCGCAAAACTTGGCACCGCTGTACAAACCCTTCTCTTCCATCCGGATTTCTTTCCCCTTTCCTCGTCTGATGGCGGTCACTGCCAACAGGCATTAGTTTTTGTCCTTTCGGGGAGCTTTTTCAATCACGTTGAAACGAAAACCGCGGAGAACTTTTACGCGAGTGAACGGAAGTGCTACATGAGACGTCAGCAATTGCAGTGGCTGCTTTCGACCATGTGTGTAACTAGATTACAACGGTTCTCTCATGTGCGATCTTAAGAATCAGACCAATTACATTGAAAGTCTCTTTCCGGCGATTAAATTACGAGAGGGCAATGAGAAGTGCTCAGTCAGTCCAGGCGTCAGTCCATGAAAAAGAAGAGGCGTGATGAGATACCTCGCACGAAAGAAAAAAAAAAAAAAGAGTTTCTTCCTTCTGACCTGCCAACAAGATAAACGTTCACTTTAGAATGCCCTGCTCGCGTGGCATTCGACAATGAGTGGCCATGGAACATTCTGTACACAGAGGAAGCCCATTTCCATCTTGAAGAGCATGTCAATATAAGTAACTGCAGAATATGGGCAATGGAAAATCTACACCCACAACAACCGGTAATACTTTATTCTGAAGTGGTGATGGTGTTTTAAGAGTTGACGAAATCATTTATCGTGGGGCCTTATTTTTTATAAGAGATGAGTCCTACGGTTTGTTACCCGTACCGTCACTGGCAAACGCTATCAGAGTCTTTCGTGCAAGTCTTTTGTGCACGAACGCCATTCCAACCTTTCAACCGCGCGGATGTGTGTGTAGGATTAGTTTTACACGAGATGACGCAGCTCCGCACATTGCACAGCCACTGAAGCGGCTGTTGCAGAGGCATTCCGGAAATGCTAGAATTATCAGCCGTCCATGTTACCTGATCTTAATCCGTGTGACTTCTGACTCCGGGGTTGTCCGAGAGATGTTTTTATCAGTGCTCCAATTACGAATGTCACTGAATTGTAGGCATGATGTGAGCAACACATTCTAAACGCGATCCCCGAGATGTAGAAGATGGTGTTCCCGATTTCCACTTGCGGCAGGAAGCGGTGGAAAGTATGTTCAACATATCTAGCGCCAGTTCCACGACAATTAGACGTCAGTCTCATGTTCATTTTAAGCGGTTTTTGGCCTCCAAATTTGTGCAGTGATGCACATTGAACATTATGGATGGTGTAATATGCAACTCAAACCGTAACCGTCGTATTGCGATTCATCTATCATATGTAGCCGATCCCATTTACTATAATCGTCATCTACTGGCAAAATTTTCGTTAATTTTTTTAAGTATTCCATGGCGTTTTCCAGAGTGTCAGTAATATTTGTTCAATGTTGACACCATTCTAAAGCAATGGTTCTTACAATCTGTATATCACATCGATCACAAGCTGAAGTACGAGATGACTTAAAAAAATAGCTTACATACTATTAAGTTAGGAGAAGTAACGTTTATTGAATGCTGCAATACACTTCAAAGTGACAAAGATACAAGGCAGTATTTGTCAACATAGTCACCTAGTTTACGCAGAAAACCGTCAGAAATTTCTACCAAACGTTTAGTTCCCCGACTATAGAAGTGCGCCCCTTGGACACGGAGATATTCCTTAACTCCCATCATTCTGTATAATCCTAGTAACACAGCTGCCTACCGCGGGTCCTACTAACTGGTGTATAAATAAGTCCACAGTTTTTACTGTAGTGAGTAAGGGCTTTCGCTGAAATAAACAAAGTAAGAGCATATGGACCATCAGACCAATTGTGTGATTGGATTGAAGAGTTCCTAGATAAGAGAACGCAGCATGTCATTCTCAATGGAGAGAAGTCTTCCGAAGTAAGAGGGATTTCAGGTGTGCCGCAGGGGAATGTCGTAGGACCGTTGCTATTCACAATATACATAAATGACCTTGTGGATGACATCGGAAGTTCACTGAGGCTTTTTGCGGATGATGCTGTGGTATATAGAGAGGTTGTAACAATGGAAAATTTACTGAAATGCAGGAGTATCTGCAGCGAATTGACCCATGGTGCAGGGAATGGCAATTGAATCTCAATGTAGAGAAGTGTAATGTGCTGCGAATACATAGAAAGAAAGATCCCTTATCATTTAGCTACAATATAGCAGGTCAGCAACTGGAAGCAGTTAATTCCATAAATTATCTGGGAGTAGGCATTAGGAGTGATTTAAAATGGAATGATCATGTGAAGTTGATCGTCGGTAAAGCAGATGCCAGACTGAGATTCCTTGGAAGAATCCTAAAGAAATGCAATCCGAAAACAAAGGAAGCAGGTTACAGTACTCTTGTTCGCCCACTGCTTGAATACTGTTCAACAGTGTGGGATCCGTACCAGATAGCGTTGATAGAAGAGAGAGAGAAGATAGAGAGGACCCAACGGAGAGCAGCGCGCTTCGTTACAGGATCATTTAGTAATCGCAAAAGCGTTACGGAGATGATGGATAAACTCCAGTGGAAGACTCTGCAGGAGAGACGCTCAGTAGCTCGGTACGGGCTTTTGTTGAAGTTTCGAGAACATACCTTCACCGAGGAGTCAAGCAGTATATTGCTCCCTCCAACGTATATCTCGCGAAGAGACCATGAGGATAAAATCAGAGAGATTAGAGCCCACACAGAAGCATACCGACAATCCTTCTTTCCACAAACAATACGAGACTGGAGTAGAAGGGAGAACCGATAGAGGTACTCAAGGTACACTCCGCCACATACCGTCAGATGGCTTGCGGAGTATGGATGTAGATGTAGACCTAATAAGACAGATCTCTGTACGCACTAGGAATCGATATTACTCCCGCCATTATTTGTCCACACGCGGCTGTTAGTTAACCGCAGTCGTATGGCATACGTCAGCAGGTGTTTGCTCTGCGCTGCAGGCGCCGACGCAGACTTGGGAGCCTCGGAGTTGGTGTACTTTGGCTCCGAGCTCCGAGAGGGGGCGAGCCGCGGAATGTGTACCCAGCAGTGGCCGAACTGAGTAAATATTTAACATATAATACGTTGAAATCTCGTCGCAGAATAATTCACGCTGAAAGCTGGATCGCCGAGCGGCCCGAACGAATCGCGCGCTTTCGCTCGTGTGATAAATAATGTACTTCGGAACAATTTGCGTAGGAACGTAAAAGCGGTAAACTGCTTCCATAATTAATTAGCGTTGTAAGCCGCTTAAGTTGGTTCACGGGGTTAAGGGGGCGCTGCGCCCTAGCCCACGCCTGCGGCTCTAGCCCACGGCGGCGCCACCACCGCGCCGTATCGCTTCCGGCAACTTGGCAAGTTCACGGCGGTTCGGCCGCGCTCTGAATAACTCACCACTCGCCAGCCGAGCCATACAACCCCGAAGTCGGGCGCTCGACGCCGTCGCTTACGCTCTCACGTGGATCTTGGCCTAGTAACTCAAATTAGAAAAAGAAATAGCTCACATTTTTAAATTTTTACACTTTTTTCGTCCAGCATGTTGGACTTGATGGTTCACGATATACGTTAATATAGTAATTAACTGGTAACACTTGAGAGGATACGTTACACAGAACTACATTGATTCTGCTTTATTATTACCAACGATTTCGATAAAACGACTAAACCACCAAATCTGTAAAGAATAAAACTATGATATACACTACTGGCCATTAAAATTGGCATACCAAGAAGAAATGCAGATGATAAACGGGTATTCATTGGACAAATCCTGGAACTGACGTGTGATTACGTTTTCACGCAATTTGGGTGCATAGATCCTAAGAAATCAGTACCCAGAACAACCACCTCTGGCCGTAATAACGGCCTTGATACGCCTGGGCATTGAGTAAACGAGAGCTTGGATGGCGTGTACAGGTACAGCTGCCCATGCAGCTTCAACACGATACCACACTACCACACTGGCGTATTGTGACGAGCCAGTTGATCGGCCACCATAGACCAGACGTTTTCAATTGGTGAGAGATCTGGAGAATGTGCTAGTCAGGGCAGCAGTCAAACATTTTCTGTATCCAGAAACGCCCGTACAGGACCTGCAACATGCGGTCGTGCATTATCCTGCTGACATGTAGGGTTTCGCAGGGATTTAATGAAGGGTAGAGCCACAAGTCGTAACACATCTGAAATGTAACGTCCACTCTTCAAAGTGCCGTTAATGCGAACAAGAGGTGACCGAGACGCGTAACGAATGGCACCCGATACCATCACGCCGGGTGACACGCCAGTATGGCGATGACGAATACACACTTCCAATGTGCGTTCACCGCGATGTCGCCAAACATGGATACGACCATCATGATGCTGTAAACAGAACCTGGATTCATCCGAAAAAATGACGTTTAGCCATTCGTGCACCCAGGTTCGTCGTTGAGTACACCATCGCAGGCGCTCCTGTCTGTGATGCAGCGTCAAGAGTAACCGCAGCCATAGTCTCCGAGCTGATAGTCCATGCTGCTGCAAACGTCGTCGAACTATTCGTGCAGATGGTTGTTGTCTGACAAACGTCCCCATCTGTTGACTCAGGGATCGAGACGTAGCTGCACGATCCGTTACAGCCATGCGGATAAGATGCCTGTCATCTCGACTGCTAGTGATACGAGGACGTTTGGATCCAGCACGGCGTCCCATTTTACCGTCCTGAACCCACCGATTCCAACGCGATCAGCGATGTCGCGATACGATAAACCGCAATCGCGATAGGCTACAATCCGACCTTTGCCAAAGTCGGAAACGTGATAGTACGCATTTCTCCTCGTTACACGAGGCATCACAATAACGTTTCACCAGGCAACGCCGGTCAACTGCTGTTTGTGAATGTGAAATCGGTAGGTAACCTTCCTCATGTCAGCACGTTGTAGGTGTCGCCATCGGCGCCAACCTTGTGTGAATGCTCTGAAAATCTAATCATTTGCTTATCACAGCATCTTCTTCCTGTCGGTTAAATTTCGCGTCTGTAGCACGTCATCTTCGTGGTGTAGCAATTTTTATGGCCAGTAGTGTATAAAACTCTTTCAAATTCTTGAATAGTTTACAAATGAGTGAACGTCTTAAATACACTGACAGAAAGAAAATCGCAACACCAAGAACTAACTACTGTAGCGTAATCAAATTTCGGAATACATTCTTATGGCTAACATATTAAAGGGACTAACATAACAAGATCATAAGCTAACGCAAGCGCGAAATAAGCCTTTCAAATGGCTCTGAGCACTATGGGACTCAACTGCAAATAAGCCTTTCCAAACATGAAATGCTGGTACATTAAAAATCGGTGTAACGGACAGGAAGTTGAGTGCGAGCATGCAACCGCGTACCTATTGTGTGCCGCGCGGAGTGGCCGCGTGGTTTGAGGCGCTTTGTCACAAACTGCGCGGCCCCTCCTGCCGGAGTACGAGTCCTCCCTCGGGCTTGGCTGTGTGTGTGTGTGTTGTTCCCAGGATAAATTAGTTTAAGTTGTGTGTAAGTCTAGGGAACGATGACCTCATCAGTTTGATCGCTTAGGAATTCACACACATTTGAACATTTGAAGTTATTGTATTGTACATATGGCGGACGTAGGTTTGCGGGATGGAATTCTATGCCTGTTGCTCTTGGACGGTCAATACAGAGACGGTTAATGCTGGTTGTGGATGAAGCTGGAGCTGAAACTTCCTGCCAGATTAAAACTGTGTGCCGGACCGAGACTCGAACTCGGGACCTTTGCCTTTCGCGGGCAAGTGCTCTACCATCTGAGTTACCCAAGCACGACTCACGCCCCGTCCTTACAGCTTTACAGACGAGGTACTGGCGGAAGTAAAGCTGCGAGGACGGGGCGTGAGTCGTGCCTGGGTAGCTCAGATGGTAGAGTACTTGCCAGCGAAAGGCAAAGGTCCCGAGTTCGAGTCTCTGTCCGGCACACAGTTTTAATCTGCCAGGAAGTTTCATATCAGTAAATACTCCGCTGTAGAGTGAAAATCTCAGTCTACAAGCTGGAGCTGTCGCCCGATGATGTTCCATATATGCTCGATTAGAGGCAGATTTGGTGATCTAGCAGGCCAAGGCAACATGTCGACACTCTGTAGAGCGTGTTGAGTTGTAACTGCGGTATGAGGGCGAGCGCTGTGATGTTGGAAAACACCACCTGGAATGCTGTTCATAAATGGTAGCCGGCCGGGGTGGCCGAGCGGTTTTAGGCGCTACAGTCTGGAACTGCGCGACCGCTACGATCGCAGATTCGAATCCTGCCTCGGACATGGATGTGTGTGATGTCTTTAGGTTAGTTAGGTTTAAGTAGTTCTAAGTTCTAGGGGACTGATGACCTCAGAAGTTAAGTCCCATAGTGCTTAGACCCATTTGAGTCATAAATGGTAGCCTAGTAGGTTGAATCAGCAGTGTGATGTTCATTTTTGCAGCCAGTGAGCGTGGAATAACCACGAGAGTGCACCTGCTGTCATACGAAATCACACTCCAAACCATAAGTCCTTGTGTACGTCAAGGGTGTGTAGCATGCAGACAGGCTGGTTGCAAGTCCTCAACTGGCCTCATTGTACCCAATGTATGGGCGTCACTATCACCGAGTCAGAACCATCTTTCATCAGAAAACTCAGGATACCTCCACCCTATCCTCCAATGAGCTCTCGCTTGACTCCGCGGAAGTCGCAGATAGCAGTGGTTTGGCGTCAGTGGAAGCACACTATACGGCGTCTTTTTCCGAGGTGTCTTTTTAGTAACCGATACGCAATACTTCGATGTGCCACTGTAGCCCCAAATGCTGCTCAGATTGCTGCTACAGATACAGAAGCATGCGCCAGAGCCACACTCTGAATTCGATGGTCAATCTTTTCGGTAGTGCCACCTAGCCGTCCGGAGTCCGGTCTTCTTGCGACCGTATAACTAACGCTCACGACCGTTACAGTGTGTACTTAAAGCAAACTTTATTTGTATCCTCACAGTGGTGCTACTATAGCCGCTCTTACGCAGCAGGCGCGAAGTCTGAATCGACTTAATCTTTAAGACGTAGAAACACGTCTACCAACTTTCGTTTATGTCACACAACTCCTTCGCGTAGTTCGGATTTTTCTTCCGTCAGTGTATTTGATGTTATGTATGTGAGCGAGGAAAAGATTTGTAATAATGCTTAAAGTCTATTGGAAGTCGCTAAACACTATTACTATGAAACAATGGTCTGTAATTAGCGCTCCACTTTATGCAACAATAAGACTTTCACGCATCTCCATGCTTATGACGTCATATCTCCTGAATTATAAGTTGTACAACGATATAATTTTGATGGTATATTCAGTAGTATACTGTCTGGAGACTGTGTTGCGAATAGAGTCGACCTCAAATACTGTATAAGTCCGTATATTTGGCGCGCTGTTAGTTACACTACCTTAAAAAATCACACACATTTATAACCGTAATATTTTGACATAAAGTGATACCTCCTATTGAGAAAAATATGGCAGAATTCTAAATTTTTAATTTTGATCAATAATTATACGAGATGCTCAAAATCAAAGATTTCTTGCTACTGAAAGCCGTTAGATAAAAAAAGAAATGGCTCTGAGCACTATGGGACTTAACATCTGTGGTCATCAGTCCCCTAGAACTTAGAACTACTTAAACCTAACTGACCTAAGGACATCACACACAGCCATGCCCGAGACAGGATTCGAACCTGCGACCGTAGCGGTCACGCGGTTCCAGACTGAAGCGCTTAGAACCGCACAGCCACACCGGCCGGCGTAAGCCGTTAGATAGGCAACCTGCAAACGGTATTGACTCGCTTAGTATTGTAGATAACAGATAACAAGTCATTAGATATACTGACCTGGAAAACCATATTCATACACGTTACAAAAATAGGTGTACGTATATACTGTATGTATGTACGTACCTATGTTCCACTACTCATACTGAACAACCGGACAGATTTCAACCAAATTTGGTACACATATCATTACTGTCTGAACAGAATCCCTGTGGGGATAGTAACCACCAGCCAATGAAAGGGGCCAGAGTAGGCTTGAAAAAGTAGTATAGCTTGCGACGCGCTTATCCGCAGCTAATATTCATCCAGTACTGACAACCCCGCAAAATGATGAGAGGATAATGTTCTTCACTTACTACATTTTTCCTCTTCATACAACAAAACTGCTGCATCAAGCATTACTTCTTTACTACTTACTGTATACATGGCACATTTTGCAGACAGTATTCACATACACTACTGAATGCACAGTCATGGACAAAACGAGCGAGACCCCTCGCGTTTTCGTTATGCTGATCCGCACAGCTTTAAAATCTGCTACGCAGCATACAAGGCAAGGCGACGAAGTGCTACCAACATACTATGCACAGGTGTGAAATTGAAAAACTATCCGAACTTTGTCAGACAGTTTTCAGTCACGTGTAAGACTATATTAATGCTGGTTAGTGTGTTAAACAACACGTAAATATAAGATATAAATGAAAGAAGAAACGCTAATTAGTATGAACTGTACTAATAAAAATGAATCTCTTACACCACCGAGGGCCGGCCGGAGTGGCCGAGCGGTTCTAGGCGCTTCAGTCTGGAACCGCGCGACCACTACGGTCGCAGGTTCGAATACTGCCTCGGACATGGATGTGTGTGATGGCCTTAGGCTAGTTAGGTTTAAGTAGTTCTAAGTTCTAGGGGACTGATGACCTCAGATGTTAAGTCCCATAGTGCTCAGAGCCATTTGAACCATTACACCACCAAGGGACCGTATACCGCAGGAAGTGCGATACATTTCCGCTTATTAGGTCTACCTGTACTCGAGGTAAATGGGTTTTAAGGGTTGGGTAGACAGATGACGGTCAAGAAAGTGAGACTAGTAGGGTTCCATTTTTACCGATTTAGGTGACGAAATCCTAACATAGAAAATAGCTACAACAGTTACTGAAGATGAGGGCCACGTAAATAATTCCCCCTACTCTTTATTTGCAATGTTCTAGTTGCAGTCGATACATCAGCATATTAATCGTAGCTACGCTTTCGATGCAAATAACGTTTACAGGAATGCAAATAAAATACGTTTGCCTATACACGTGGTAATTCAGATCCCAGTGTTAATGCCACCGCGTTTTAGAAGTGCGAGCATTCCCATTGCTAGCTAGCTTAAGAAACACTTCGGCTAACGAATGTTTTTGGCTGTGGCGAGTCTAATGGAGAATTCGAAACATTGTAGAATGCGTTTGGAGCTATGTAGCCGTTTATTTCCTGGGTTGGTGCAGAATTATCCTACTAAATTTACTCGCTAATAACAGTATTTTGTTATTTCGACAAACATCCCGAATGATTGTCACATAAGCGGTGACATAAAGGTAGAAAATTCATGTTTTTGACTCCAGAAAGCTCTGTGCAACAGAAACTGCAGATCATTTTGCCATTTTCAGTGCGAAATTGCCGGCTTATTCAACTGTGGGGTAATAATAGAGGGCTGTTTGCCTGGGTTGTCTGGTAGTGTGGTGAAAGGTGTTTGTTACTGCAAGGGAGGTCTGGTTTGTTTTCGGTTCTAATCTCGATGGAGGCAGATAGACTATCAGTAAAGCAACTGTAAGAAATTCTCATGCCTCCCCCCCCCCCTCCCCCATACGTTTTATTGCTACCTTTATTATGTACCGGCGCCCTGTGGATGTAAATATGAAAATCTTGTAGAATTTCATACTTGTTACTGCCTACTTTTTCCTCTGCTGTCAATAAATGAAGTGGCTTAAGTGTGGCAATGAATGATTTCTAACAGAATTTCGTTATGAATCTTCACTCATTGCTAAATTTGCAAACTTTCATGGTAGGTCAGCAACGGTAATCCAGTATGACTGGTCTGAACGTTGACACAGACCGTTTTGCGGCCGAATGCGAATAATATTTTGCTAATTCGTAACCATCTGGGGTACTTTGTCTTACTAAAACAGTTATGTTATGTCGAGAAGCTGAAATTCATTTTTTATTAGTACAGTTCATACTAATTGGCGTTTCTTCTTTCATTTATATCTCACATTTACGTATTGTGTTTAACACACTAATTAGCATTAATATAGTCTTACACGTGATTGCTAACAGTCTGACAAAGTTCAGATAGTTTTTCAGTTTCACGCCTGTACATAATATGTTGGTAGCACTTCGCCGCCTTGCCTGTTATGCTGTGTAACAGACTTTAAAGCTGTGCGGATCGGCATAACGAAAAGGCGAGGGTTCTCGCTCGTTTTGTCCACGACTGTACATGCAAAATTATATAATTGCTTGTTAAGGAGATATGAAGCCGTAGAGACTGAGCTGCGTGAAATTGAAACTGCAGGACGAAATTCGCTACACACGCAGATGAAATATGTGTACAAATATATGTAAAATATGGAAAAATATATGTGAACGCAAAGCCGCAGCTAGAAAGCTTCTTATGAACCCCTGGGTCGATTTCTACCAAACATGGTATACATATCACTATTTGGAAAGAAATACCGCCTATTGGGGTGGAGGCCATAATGGGGAGAGAGGAGGTGGGAGGAAGATATGGACAGTCAGAGATGGGTAGGAGGAAATGGACACAGGTATGAGAGAGAAGAAGAGCAGGAGACTGAGGCAGCAAGGGAAAGGGGGAAATGGGCCGTGAAAAGAAATGGGAGGATGTAGTGGAGGAGAGAGGGAGGGGAAGAAGCAGGGGAGGAGAGCTAGGGAGAAGCAGCAAATGGACAGAGTGAGTGACGGAAGGAGATAGGCAGTGGGAGGTGGAGAAGTTTGACAGAAAGAGAGGAGGGTGGTAGAAGGAGATGGACAAATAGTTTTAACAATTATTTTTCATAGTGGTGCATCTATAGCACGATTATAAATAAATAAAATAAGCAGTAACCCATTGGACAACAAACGGAAACAGATTGCATCAACAGTTTCAGTTTTATTTTCTAACACTACCACCGATTTCAGCGTAGATCTGTGGGCCACTCGATTTAACATACTTGGTGTTATAAAATAAAACTGCAACTGGTGCTGTAATTTGTTTCCTTTACAGATAGAGTAACTGGTGACTTATAGATGATAGTAGTGGTATTTTGTTATTCTACCTTGCGACAGGTCTTGTCATGAGTTAAGCCTCTTCCACTTTTGTCCGTCCATAGTCAGTCTTTACATTTCTGAATATTTGTCTCCTTTGATATTGTCCAGCATTTGATACCCTCTATTTCCTCATCCCCTTTTCCCCTCCACCATTCCTTCTGTTCCTTCCTTCAATGAACAGTCCCTCCTCAAACAATATCCAATCCAGTTCCGTTTTCTCTTTCTGATGACTTTTAGCATGTTTCTTTCTTCTCCAACTCTTCTTAATACTTCTTCATTCCTTACTCGGTCTCCCCATTTCCCTTTTTCCATTCTTCTCCATATCCACATCTCTAGCGCCTCCAAGCTTCTTTCATCTTCCTTACTCAACGTCCAGGTCTCCGCACCATACAGTGCAACGCTCCAGATGTAACATTTGGCCAGTCTTTTCCTCAGATCTTTGTTTAGTGATCCGCAAAGTAATTTCTGTTTCCGCTTGAATTTTTCTTTTGACATTGCAATTCTTTTCCTAATTTCTGTTGAGCAATACATATCATCCATTACCACACTTCTCAAGTAACTGAAGTTATTCACTTGCTCTATTTCCTCTGCCCCTAATTTCATATGGCATTTTCTCCCCTTTCCTCCAATTAGCATACTTTTCATTTTCTTCTTGTTAATCTTCATTCCATATTTTCCTAATTTTGTGTTTAGATCATCTAACATTTGTTCCATCTCTCTTGAACTCTCTACCATCACAACCGCGTCGTCTGCAAATCTTATACTCTCTACTCTTCGACCCCCTGTACAAACTCCTCTTCTTCCATCAAAACTTTCATTAATGATTTCCAAATGGCACTGAGGTCATTAGTCCCCTAGACCTAGAACAACCTAAACCTAACTAACCTAACGACGTCACACACATCAAGGCCCGAGGCAGTATTAGAACCTGCGACCGTAGCAGTAGTGCGGCTCCGAACTGAAGCGCCTAGAACCCTTGGCCACAGCGGGCGGCTTAATGATTTCCTCCAGATAGATGCTGAACTGTATTGGTGATAAACAACAACCTTGTCTTACGCCTCTTCCCAGTTCAATTTCTTCACTCATCACACCTCCTTTTCTTACTCTTGCTCTCTGGTTCAAACATAAATTTCTAATTAGCCGTCTATCCGTCCAGTCAACTCCATGTTTCATTAGGATTTCCATCAGCTTGTCCCATCAGACAAAGTCAAAAGCGTTCTCAAGACCATTGAACACAACATACACCTTCCTTTTCATCTCCACGTTTCTCTCCCCTATCACTCTGAGTGGCCCAATTGCACCTCTAGTTCCCTTTCCTCGCCAGAAACTAAATAATTCATCTCCTATTACGCAATTCAGCTTTCCATATAGCCTTCTGTTGAGCGTGCTCAGCAAGACTGGCTGCATGCGATATCAGGCTCACTGTTCTATGTTCCTCACACTTTTTGCTGTTCTTTTTCTTTTCTATAGGTATTAAGATACTTTGTGTAAAGTCCTTTGGCCATTTTCCTGTCATATATATTTGATTACACAATTCAGTCAACTCCATTTTTCCTTGTTTCTCCAATGATTTTAACAGTTCCGCAGGAATCTCATCAACTCCCAGTTCCTTTCCAATTTTCATCTCCTTCATAGATGATTCAATCTCACTAGTTGGTATTGCATTTCCTTTGTCATAATCTGCAACTTTATCTTCTTCTTCTATCCCAAGCTCTTCTTCACTTGATCTGTTGTCTGCAGCGTATAGCCGTTCTATATATTCTTCCATCTTCTCATTCCATCATAGATGATAGATAGACGTTGAATCGAACAATTCCTGTCAGAGAACTCGCTTCAAAGCGATATATTGTTATGACAGTATGTCACTAGAGGACTTGAAGTCAATTATATGTTTTCTTGAGCGCATCTCATTCAGGATTTTGGACAGATTCTAATGGTGGTGTTTTTATTATAAGAATCAAAACCTCCATCACTGAGACTAATAGGCGAAAGATTTTTACCATGTTTAAATTCACACTCTTATCTGCTGCTTCGTATAATTTGAGGAGAAACATACAAGAACCTCCATTTGATGGTGTGTTTCATTTCAGAGTTTAGTGACTTTAACTCAAAGGCACATGGTATTTGAAAAAAAATCAAGTAATATACAGGAAGTAGTCACTAAGTTTTAATTAAAATCTAGAAACATAGGATAACGTAATTGTTTTGTTAATTTGTATGTACATGCCTATAGTCCTAGCTTGTATTTCCAGCACTATGACGAGGTGGTTTTCGTGATGGAACTGAAGGACACCCTCCATTTTTGAGTATCAAAAAGCCTACATATTGGAAGTTGATATGTGGATCCGACGATCTTTTGCCCTGCAATATGGACTTTTTGTAACCTGAAGCCTCTCATTGAAGAAATACAGTGCTTAACATTCTTTGCCTATCCCTGAGCGCCAAGACGTCTGAAGTCTCAGAAATATTCTCTAGGATACATCACAAAGTAAACGCACAATGGAAATGTAACTAGCGAACTTCACATCGGCTGATCAGGGCTTGAACTTTACTGCTTCCATATATCTTCCTATCACATGGAGCGAGAGGTTATAGCTTACTATGGGGTGGATGGTGTGCTCATTTGTAGATCTGGAAAATGTTTAACGAACTAAATTGATACAGCACATTTATTCACAAAATGGAGCATTCTCCTGAACTTCATGAAAAATAGTTTCATTATGATCAAACTGTATTAATAACCGTTATTCAGCGGGGACTAGGCTACGTTAGTGACAGAAATGAATGTGCGTTCACTCACGCGCAAAGACTGAACTGTTCAGTGAATAACCGAAGGTAAAGTACGCTATTACCTAGTAGAAGTTGAGTCAACGAAACCGGTTTGAGCCTCCACATCCGAAACTTAATGGAAAATACGATGAATGAAGAGAATCGTAACTTAGTAAACAGCAAGTACTGCCTCCCCATATGAATTAAGTGAAACGAGAGCATTATTATCACTCGCGAGAATCCCGTAATGCTTCTAAGAAATAACTGTAAGATTACAGAAATTTCATAGCTCGAAAAATCTGAGCTCACTCCCATCCAAAATCGCCATCTTAGTGTACGCAAGAACGGCGCACCAACCTCACCTGAGACCAGCTCAGCGACTCTTCTATTACGCATTCTGTACAATCCAACCCGCCTCGCCTCCATGCAAATAGACTGAAAGACTTGGAGGGGGCGAACTGACCAATCAACAAGACAAATTTATCAGCACTGCCGGACGCTTCCTCCAAGCAGAACACAGGAGAAACGACGCCTGTTTAACTGTCTTCAAAATTTTCCACCGGTTGGTATCTAAAATTCAAACAAACGTGTCCCTCGCGCGCGCCTGAAGTTACCAATCGTGAGGACGCCCATAATGAAAACGCGTACAGAAAACACTGCGACGCTCGGCCTGAGTGGCGCCTCGAGCCAGCTTTGAAAGTCAGTTCTCAGGCCTCTCCAGCAAAGCTGACGTAAGTAGTCACAAGCCTTTGCAGCTACACTCATATTCATTCAATCCAGCGACCATCTATGCTTAGGACAGGTGATTATAGGTACATGGCGTGCAGAGTATCGAATGTGATGAAAATACGAATAAAACATAGTTTTGGTTCCCAACGCGACTTCCTCCTTGACACTGAAAATGCGTTGGTGTCCTAAATTAAAGCAACAAACGGAAATTGTGCAATGTTGCATTCATTTTGCCACAAAACAATATAACAGACGATAGTAAGGTAGAAACAATGTAAAGAATACAGAACTACAACATGCGTAACAGTAGACAAAAGTGTTCTTCGTTTTTTCCTACATGACGGATTTGCACACACTTTCCAACAAGTGGTTGATGTGCTCAGTATGGGGTGGGACCACCTCTGGCAAAAATACAGGCCTGACAACGACGGGGCATACTGTGAATGGTGTCAACAGTCTCATGTTGAGGCAATAACGCCCATTCTTCCTGCAGCGCTGCTCGCAGTCTTGGAGAGTGGATGGCTGATGCTGAATTGATGCAGGCTGTCTCCTTAGTGCATCTCAGACGTGCTCTATGGGATTCAAATCGGGAGAGCGAGCAAGCCATGACATGATCCCCAATATATTCTGTTTCCAAGAAAACAGCAACCACCCGTGCTCTATGAGGTCGAGCATTATGGGTCCACAGCAACTCGCAACAACCGCAAATGAGGTCCCAAGATCTCTTCTGATAGCTCACAATAGCTAAATCATTCCGAGTCACCAGTACAATATCATGAAGAGGGGTTCGAGTTGTAAACATAAAATCTGCCCACACCATTAGATATCATCGGTCTCTTTCCATAATTGGTCCCGAAATCGTGTTCCACGTTCCCTTCAGATGCGAATTAATCGAGATCCACTCCCCAGACTATATCGGGACTCATCTGTGAAACATTGGCCCTTTGACCGTCTAGGTGGCACTTTGATGGCTCCACTATAGACTTTCCCCTTTGTGAAGATACGTCAGATGTAGGCATACAGCAAGTCTTCGACAATAAAGGCCTCTCTGCCAAAGCCTTCTGCAACACGTCCAGTGGATGCTGCGAGCTGACATGCCAGTTGCTGTGCAGTATTAAGGCGGTACTGTCGTGCCCCTACAGCCAAATAACGGTGCTCTGTTCTGAAGTTACGCGTGGTCGGCCCTGCCATTGTCTTCCGGATGCAGTTTCGTTGTCTATAAACTCTCGCCACATCCGAGTAACCAACTATTATCATTAAACCATCGGGCCAAATCAGTTTGCGACTGTCATTCTTCCTGTCTTGCTATGGCCTTGAACCGCAGAGAGTCTGGTAGGTATCTTCTTTGTGCCCTACCGTACCGTCTGTGACTGTGTACACATTGTCTATGAATGTCAGCCTACCCGGCAAAAACTACTTCGTTTCATACTTGCTCTGACGTCATCGCTGGTATCGTTGTCCGTTGACCGGAATCGCATCTTCCGTGCAGAAAACGATCGTACGTGCATCTGGTTGACAGGTGATATGATAACATCGTGAATTAGACAGAGGACAGGGAAACAGCGGTTTGTTGCTTTAATTTTGGACACCAGTGTAAATGAGAACACATACAGGCAGAGAATAGACACTCTGCAGAGCTAGATATAACCAGCCGCCAACGAGATACACAGTCTCAATTAACCAAAACACATCGTTAATCAATCCAGCCTATTCTTAACGGAAGCCGCAAGCAACTTCTTCGAACACATTCTGAGCATATGATCGACGACGAATAGTTATTGCACACACTATGACTTCTATTCCTTAAGCGATACACGCTTTTCCAGAATTGTTCTTGCCACATAAACCGATTACTTTCGAGATAAGTTGGACGAAATTACCTTCGACTCCCGGCAGACAAATTTTATTTGTTGCGTAATGACGGCTTTTCCGAAAACTTCTCATCGAAGCGATTACCCTTCGCTATGGACTTCTGATGACAACAATTGTCTATGCATTTGACATAAATATTTCAGAGAAAGTCCTCGTTTGTCGCTGGACGCGCGCGTCATGTCTCAAAATCGAACATCGCACTGTTTTTTTTTCTCTCTCTCTCTCTCACGCTTGAGTTACTTACAAAGAATTTATTTGCGGCCGATAAGACATATCGAACAAACTGCGAAGTCTGGAACGTAGAACACGAAAGTTTCGCAATATTTACTCAAGCAACAATAAACTCACGAACTGAATTAGGGGTGCCTACTTTCTAGTGTGTACGTAGCACCACCCTTCACCCTGACGATATAATACGTTTTGAAATGGAACGAACTAGGTCTTATACGTGTTGGAGTGTTATCCTGATCCTACTGAACCACCAACAAAACTGTTGGAGACGTAACCGACTTTATACCAAAGCAAGATCATTTCGCTCAGACCTTGATACGGACATAGCGATTGTCATCTGATCTGTGGTCCCACACAATTAACCTCATGTCGTTGGAATGGGTCTCAATCCATATAAATAAGATTACAGAGCTATAGATTGGTAAGGTGATGTGTCTAGTCCTAGGAACGTCTGCACTTGGGATTTGTAGCACTGTCCATCAACCTGTATACAGTCTGTATTCGACGAAGTCGGTGGGCATGAGTGGGTCAGTGGCTTCTGTACTCCATAGTTGGTTCTTGATGTTATGGCTGTCTACCGCGTGTTGCTGCCCAGCTTTGATCTCGGCACGGTGTTGCTCCACCTTACTCGGCCTATCTGCTGTTAGGCCTTCATTCCGTAAAAGTGAACTTCCTGCCATCTTCATATTACTACCAAAGGCATTTCACAATAGCGACTGCGGTCTTGCCCTAATCACGGTACACTCTTTGATAAGGCGGTCCTTTGAAGTAGACAGTGCTGCCAGACCTCGGATACGTAGCTCACAATGCGTCGAGCTACCACGGTCCGGCTGCGATCGAATGTTTTGCTATCGCATCTATTGCCCACTCGATCACTGTCACTCCAGCGGCCGGAACATCTGACGACAACAGAGCTGAACTATTTTTCGCAGCGGCTGGAGAAGTCTCTCTCCAACAGAACAGCTAGATTGCTGACGAGAGCATATTTTTCAGTAATTACAGTATGGGGAGGCAGTCATCAGATATTTCGAAGAGATCAATGTGGCAGTTTACCAACTCTCAATTAAGTGGCAGTATTAGTAATACTATCATCTCTTGTTACAGAGTGTTTCACTTATGGCGCAATCGCTATGTTCCGTGTTGCGTCGGATTCAGTATCGCGTAGGCAGGCAGCTAGCGCTACAGGTGCTGCGACACTTTCCTCCGACTCTGGCAAATAGCGTATCGTTTTTGTCCGAAGTGTCATCAGAACTAAGTGTCCTTGACAGGTAGTCCAAGTAAATTGTTGTGTCATTTTGTTCTTCAGGCTTGCGCCTGTAGCATCCGCTCATAGAGCTTTGCGCAAATTCAGGCTTTAACGGTACAGCATTGTCTAAGCAATTCAGATAGTGTGTGTAACGATAAGTATTCCGACCGGTTATTGCAGTCTGTGCATGACTGATCATCTGATGAAGAAGGGATGCACTTATATCCATATAAGTGACTTCGATTTGCAGTAGATGCATGGAAGATATTCCGTGTATGAAATATCACACAGAAAAGGTTGCGGGGAAGGCGAACCAAAGTTTTGAGTTTATCGGCAAAAAAAACAAACAATAAATCTGCTAAAGAGACTGCTTACACTGCGCTTGGGCTCTTCTCAAGAACTGCTGCACTGTATGGCATCCTTACCAGATTGGGTGGACGAGGAACATCGAAAAAGTTCAAAGAAGGCTGTAGTGAAATAGTGAAGAGAATGTCATGACATGATATGTGAGGTGGAGTGCCAGTTATTAAACTAAAGACGTTCTTCGTGGCGTCAAAGAGTCATTCACCAGCTTTCCCCGAATTCAACCTACAAATAGAATCATGCATGTTGATTTGTGGGTAGCTGTCGATCAACACTCACTCGTTATAAAACATCGAAAAGGGGATGGAAAATACTCGTATTTCGTTGGCACCCACCTACGGAGGTAGAAATAACTGGTATAAAAACAAGAGAAATCACAGATCGTTTGTAAAAAATATAAGATCAACTCTCCCCGTGCTGTTCGGAAGTGGAACGAACAAAAATTAGTCTGAAAGTAGTTCCATGACCCGTCTGCCAGGTACTTACGTATGTATTTCAGAGTGGTTATTTAGATGTAGATGTAGGGATACGAAGAACAATCGTCGTTGGAGTGCTAAATATCCTCATCAGTTACATGAAGTACCTGTATACGATACGAAACAAGAGGGCTGTTTATATTTAGTGCAACGCGAACTACTGGACCTATTGATTTCCACAGAAGCATGGCGATATACTGAAACAATGCTGCAGAGAAGTAATGTTGATTTCATCCACGTTACACTAGAGTGCAAGCCGTCACTCTGTCTACAACGGTGTTACTGGGGGTTTCTGATGGTAGGGGTTGCCCTTGTTAGTTCGGCCAAAGCCAGTACGCCACCTGTGGGAGTCTGAGGAACGGCAGCAACACGTGTTGTGATCTGTCTGCCTTCAGTCCAACACCGGACACTTCCCCTGCAACGTAAGTGACGAACGATGTACAGCCTGTACGATGCTGTAATATAACAGACAAACAGACCGCCAGTGCTCGTCAGAGGATGTTGCGATCTCTGTGACAGTTGCAGTTACGTATTATCCACCTAATCTGTATATTACGCGTAACATGTCAATAACTGCAGCATCATCTAATGAAAGCCATGCTCGTTAAGGACTAACGAGCACTCTATGTAATCCACTACTCGGTAATGCGACTGCTGTTACAGGAGTGTATTTTATTACCTTCATATCGTAATTACGAACGATTTTTTTGTATTTACTAATAACGCCAGCCACTCTCACCTATCAAACTTTGACGTTTCTTTAAATAATGACCAGCTTATTCCGATTCATTTTAATTGTTTTCGTTTCAATTTTCCTGTTATACACAGGCAATAATTAGTTTATTTCACGTACAAATTGTTGGGGTTTCACAAATCTGCACAACATCCTTAGGATGTTTAAATTACCGTCAGAAATCTTATTTATAGATTCTTCCGTCCCTTCTTGGCAGAACAGTTCCATACTTAAGGTCGAATAACAAGGAAACTGTTTTTGTTCAACTAATTTTTGTTTATTTCTATCAAGTTTTCGCCTTTTATTGGGCCATCTTCAGGAAACAATTGAGCGTCGTCCGGAAAGGACACGGTGTCATTGAACCAGAGTTCATAACCAAACCTATAATCCACTTACGCAGGATGTTGTAAATTACACTTTAAGCAGTGGGCAATATTAAACGCAATAAATAATTAAAATACACAATATTACAGCATTACGAGTTATATGGTTATAATACTTCAGTTTCTGAGGTGACGACACTGGTTGAGAACTATGTAACTGAACGCTAGTCACATCGTGGCTTCGCAAACCATAGCATTATAACCACGTTATCTGTAGTACTGTTATATAGTGTATTTTGAAAATTTATTGTGTTTAATATTGTCCATTGCACAAAGTGTAATTTACAACGCTAAAAAAAAGCTTGATGCACAACATTCTGCGGAAGTCGATTGTATTTTTCTTTGTATATGTTTGGTTACCTAAGAACTTGTGCCCCTTGCGGACACTAGTCTGTTTACACATCTACATCTACATACATAATCCGCAAGCCACCTTACGGTGTGTGGCAGAGGGTATGCCGTACCATTACTAGTCATTTCCTCTCCTGTTCCACTCGCTAAAGGATGCTGATAATGCGAGGAGAATCTGTCGAGCAAACAATATAGGGCCTACAATAGTCTAGAGCGGTAACGAGTGCTGATCCAGTGTTGCGATTCATTTTGTAGTGAGGCTGTCTGTAGGCGCCCAACGATTTCACAGGAACACTGCTGGAATCGCAAGAGGAAAACAGAGCCCACGAAAGAGAAAGCGAGATGTTGGAGGAACTGAAATGGGACTCACTAAAAAATATAGCAATGTGTTTCTCATTTAACGCTGCTGTATGTCTCATATGATTTTCGTTATAATACACTAATATAAATTTCTGTGCCTACGAACGCACACAGTCAGTTTTTCCTCACACCAAACGCGGATGGACTATCATAGAGAGAACATAACAATGATACTGCATCAAACACTATATGCCTATATACCAGCAGAGCAGCTTGCTGTGTTCTCAAAATAAAGTTCCGCGTTCTGGCCCGAGACTGGTCAAGCGGGCTCGACCGACCGCCGCGTCACCTTCCTCCAGTGTAATCATTAAATGCGGTGTATAGGAACACATCGTCGACATGCCCTTCCCCCAATTTTTGTCGGGTTTCTTGACCTTGGGACCGCTACACGGCCTCACGAGACTGAGTGCACCTCGTGCCAGTGTCCTCCAATGCAGGAAAAGTCCCTTTCAGTATCGCGAATCGAACCCGTGTTCTCCGCGTGACAGTCTGCCACACTGACTTTAAAGCTACAAAAGATGACGTTCTCAAAACAGCGTATTTATGTTTCTAACATTTCTTCATTGGTATTCGTCATAATTACTTTAGGCTAAGATGCCAGTTCTGATGTAGCTATGTGACGTAATTGTAGCAGTCGGTGGTAAAAAAGAAAGGAAGATCAGGTTTGCACTCCTGGCTAAATTATGGGCGGAGCTCAAGCATGCATTTGGGACGTGACTCAGTCGCGCCTCTCTGAAGGAAGCACCCCGAAAATTTCCATAATCGATTTCGGTAAATCTGGGAAAAGGTCAAGCTTGATGTCCTGATGGCGATTTAAACAATGACCCTCGCGAAACGTGTCCCGTGTGTTATCACTGCGCCACATCACTCGAGCCAAGATAATGTTGAGATAAGAGGGGAGGGGTGTGTGGAGGTGGTGGCATTAAAAGTTTAATACCGCATCTAGATCGCTTAGTCCCCGGTGTCTTTTTTGAATAGTTCGTGCGAAATTGGGCATCGTAACAGGAGTGAGACTGTTGACGGAGGTTTTTCCTATTGAACCGGCTGCTAATTTATTCCATTAGTACAAAAATTCTTACCTCTTGTGCCATCAGACATTTCGTGGGGTCAGCGTTAACTGTGTACTTCCTGCAGCCACCTTACCAATTTTGAGTAACGTCTGTTGGGGAACAGATCGTCTGAAAACTGCGTTGATTTTGTTGTAGTTTTCATACAACTTTGTGTGTACTTGGCGAAGTGAAATGCTGTTACAAAGTAAGTGGGAATTTAATGATTCATTTATGTGTGAATATACACGGAATAAACCCAGTTTTCAAACAATCATCGATATATATTTGTCGTGGTTAGCTTGTAGCAAAACGACCAAGAGGAAATACTGACGTTGTCTATAATGCACCACTATAAGTTTCCTGCATTGGACCTACACTATTTAAGAATATACACTGAAGCGCCAAAGAAACTGGTATAGGCATGCGTATTTAAATGCAGAGCTATGTAAACTGGCAGGATACGTCGCTGCGGTCGGCAATGTCTATATAAGACAACTGTCTGGCGCAGTTGTTGGACCACTTACTGCTACTACAATGGCACGTTATCAATATGTAAGTGAGTTTGAACGTAGTGTTATAGTCGGCGCACGAGCAACGGGACACAGCATCTCCGAGGTAACGATGAAGTGGGGATTATCCCATTCGATCATTTCACAAGTGTACCGAGAATATCAGGAAACCGGTAAAACACCAGATCACCGACATTGCTGCGGCCAGAAAAAGATCCTGCAAGAACGGTACTAACGACGACGGAAGAGAACGTTGAACGTGGCAGAAGCGCAACATCTCCGCAAATTGCTGCAGTTGCCAATGTTGGGCCATGAACAAGTGTCAGCGTGCGAACCACAAAACGAAACATCATCAATATGGGCTTTCGGAGCCGGAGGCCCACTTGTGTACCCTTGATGACTGCACGACACAAAGTTTTATGTCTCGCCTGAGCCCGTCAGTACCGACACTGGATTGTTGGTGACTGAAAACATGTTGCCTGGGCGGACGAGTCTCGCTTCAAATTGTATCGAGAGGATAGACGTGCACCGGTATAGGAACAACATCATGAATCTAAGGACCCTGCATGTCAGCATGGGACGGTTGAAGTTAGTGGAGGCTCTTTAATAGTGTGGGCGTGTGCAGTTGGCCCCTGACACTCTGACAAGTGACAAGTACGTAAACATCCTGTGTGATCACCTGCATCCATGTATGTCCATTGTGCATTCCGACGGACTTGGCAAATTACAGCAGGACAACGCGACACCCCATACGTTCAGAAATTCTACAGAGCGGCTCCAGGAACACTCTTCTGTGTTTAAACAATTCCGCTGGCCATTAAACTCCACAGACATGAATATTAATGAGCATACGTGGGATGGCTTACAATATGTTGTTAAGATGAGATCTCCGTATTCTCGTACTCTGACGGATTTATGGACAGCCCTGCAAGATTCATAGGGTCAATTCCCTCCAGCACTACTTCAGACAGTAGTCGAGCCCATGCCACGTCGCGTTGCGGCTCTTCTGCGGGGTCCTAGACGATATTAGCAGGTGTCGCAGTTTCTTTCTCTGTTCTGTGTATGTTTTGCATTGCGTCAGTTGTAGGGAACGATCTAAAATTTGTATTATTGTTAAAGGATCAAGTTCGCCAAGATCACTACAATCTCTTTTTATTATTATGACCGGTTTCTACGGATCTACACTGTCATTATCGGAACCTTAGCGTTATTAAATCTGATGATGATAGCATAGATCTGTTGAAACCAGTCATAATAAGAAAGAGAATTTCTAGCGATCTTGGAAAACTCGATTCTTCGTCATCAATACTATTTAAGAAAGTTGTTCCTAAAGGGAGCTTTAAAAAAGTCATTCAGCTTTATTAGTGCAATGTTTATAAATGAGGTGGTGAATTTTCTAATTCATTCTTTATCCCAAACTATTGATGAAATAATTATTTTGTGTTGGAGTATGACAACAGGAGACGTTATGGAAAGTAAAGTACAAATGACTTTCATTTAGCTGTATCACTGCATTTAAATTGGCATCATGGGCTAAATGTATGTGCACGCACGTCAAATGGGCCTCAGCCACTAACTAAAGTGGATGTTGAAGGAAGCACGAAATGAAGAAATGATCAGCTGCATGAAATGCAAAAATTCTGATTCGTGCAAAGGGTGCATGATGGGGAAAGGAGTGAAAAAATTACCCTCCCATGCCTGCAAATAGTGATGTAAGAGCTAAAATATGGAACATTTTCTTCGACTAGAGTTTATGTTTAATCTCGTGGACATAATAACCGTGGTACAGTTTTGTACGCAGTGGTACAAATTAGGGAACCAGATACCTAATTTGCACCACCTATAAATGTATAAAAATTTAGGTGTAGTGTTTTTAACCTCCTCAAATTTCGATTCATTAAGTCAGATATTAAAGCATAAAATACTGCGTTTGAGGAAGATATTCTTTTAATAAATTTTGTAACTTACTATTCAGATAATATCAAAAAATTCTCAAAATGATACATTTAAGGGGACTTTCCCGTATGTGGAAACAAGAGATACCTTTCATTTGCAAAACTATCTGGAATATTGCACTATAGTTCTGCTGTAAAAACCTACTAAACGACGTAAGTGGCTCCACAGATTACAGCACGTTTTGGAGCTACATAAAGTTGAATCTACTATTTTGTTCAATATTCTTTTGTATTCATTCGCCTTACACGACTTGCAAGTGGAAGTAGATCAACCTCTCATGTTAAAAATATTTTTAGTGTCACTGTAGTCAACTCTGATGTGAAAACTGGAGTTACACGAAAATTTCAGCTTCCATAATAAAGTAGGAGTTCCTAAAAATGACACTTACTTATGCTATTTTTCGCGTGGTTCCTGCGAGTGGAACTGCCTAATGCACATGACTCCGTGTTCTCATGTCACTACTTTCACAGGTTTGCAAGTAAAAGTGCTGATCCACCAATTAAAACAATCACAAGGCTTTTCAGTTTGCCTAAAGAGATAAAACTTTTGTAAAAAAGTTCTTTGGAAATTGGTTAACACCTGCTCAATCAAAGTAAATATTAAAAGAAAGTGAAGCAATGATAAAAATGTTGCAAACGTACAGTACAAATGTATATGAACATGTAATTAATTTCGATTTGACATGCACTCGAGTCGCAGAGATACTTACTGGGTAGGGGTTGGTACTGTGCTCGCTATAATATATGCTTATAATTAAGAACGCCACATTTATCTGAGGGTATTTCTAAATCAAAGAGGGAATGTTCGAAAAATGCACTGATGATATTAATTTAATAATGTTACCATTAGTGATGGTCTGAAACAGCAGAGATCTCTCCACAACAATATCCTACTAAAAGCATTTGATAGGCGAGAAACTTTATCGGTTATTGTTTGATACATTCATTGTATCAGATGAAATCTGACGTATCTGTTCTTGTTTCAGTACAGTCTAAACGATGATGAATGTGATTAAAAATCATATGAAGTAACGCAATATACAGAAATGAAAATTACTCGACGCCACAAGGTGATAATTTACGAGCAACATAAATATGTGGTTTCATATGTTTTCATAGGCTGATAGATTAACCACAAAATTTGTTTACACGTTCTATAATTTTAACTCTCATGTCTCATAGCAGCTACACATATGTTTATGTACTACTGCTGACTTCTGCTGATATTCGCTGTAGATTCTTGTACAGAAAAGAGAGAGAGAGACATTCACACAGTTTCTCATCATGTGCGCTACCTGATAAAATAATACACTTTTTGACTTTTCAAGCTCGAACTTTGGAACAGGTACTTTTAAATAATTAACAGAAATTAAAAGCTGCAAAGGTTACCAAATGTTCTCTTCTGTGTGTAACACATCCTTAGTGAGCTTTATCCTTGACTACTGCCCAATGGCGTAGCGTGGTTGTAAAAGTTGGGGAGACTCTCCAGTTATTATAGGAAGACAAAATAGTACAATAAACAATTTAAACAAATGAAACAAAATGCATCAAATAAAACATCAACAACTGGTACTACTACTACTACTACTACTACTACCACCACCGCTAATAATAATAATAATAATAATAATAATAATAACTAACTTGTTCAAGAAACGATGACAAATTTGTAGAACTCCAGCAGCAAGAGAAGAAGCGCTTATATATTCTTGTACACAAGTGCAATGCGCCTGTCTTTTCTTTCCAGAAATAAGTATATAACTCGGTCTACAAAGATCTGATCACTGGATAGCTCTCCAAGTAGTGTCTTTTCTATTACTAACGTGCTCAAACACGACAGCCGGGTGTTGGACATTGAATTCTTTAAATAATTCTCCACTCGTTGAAGAGTACTCATGCTTCGTTCACAGCTTGCTGTAGTTGCGGGTAGGCTCAAAACAAAACGCAGGAACTTCGTTGATTTTTCATAAAAAGAGTCTAAATCATTGTTGACAATGTACTTTAAGAGGATTCTGGGAGATAAGCGTTTTTCCTCATCAGCGTGTACGTTACAGAGTTCATTTTCAAGTTGTTGTTTGAAAAAAGGGTACTGTTCTAATAACTGAAGCAGTTTCAACTTTGGGAATTCTTTTTAATATTTCAGGAAACACTTTTCGTTCAAAAGTTCAACAAACTGAATTTGGGTAAAGTCTTGAAATCTTATTTGCATCTGAACAATTTGCAAATCCATTATATCGTAAGTTAGCGCCATGAGAGATGTATTTTGACTGTCACAGAATAAGTTGCCATTCACACCCAAGCTGCATTTAATGCATTCATCAACGAATGTTTCCATTCTTAATTGTCGTAAGTTTCTCAAAACAGTTCTTATTTCGTCGTGGCAAGCAGTTATACTGACAGATTTTGACTGAAGAACATTAAAGAGATGATCAACATAAACAAAGCACCCTCGGTAGAAGCAAAGCAAGTAGACAAACGTAGGATCATCCAGCCATCGTTTCACTCCCACAGCACAGCTCAAAGATTCTGGGTCCCACTGAGAGTCTGTATCATCAATTATATAATTAAAAACACTATATAGCTCTGAGAAATGACTAGATATTGTTGAAACTGCCCTGGAACGAAAGTTCCAGCTAGTGTTGTTTGTACGTGGCAGTTTAAATTCTTTCTCAGATGGCAATACAGTTCGTTTTGATGATTTACTGAAAAACCAAGGGATGCAATAACATCACTTACAAACACGCGTACTTGTCGTATGATTTTTGAGGCATGTAACAGTACCAAATTCAGTTGGTGTACGTAACAATGAATAAACAGTGCATAGGGACAGAGCTACCCCACCAGTTGTTGTAGTCCTCTTTCTCTGCCCGCCATTACTGAAGCGCAATCATATGTTTCACTAACCACTTCTCCTTTCACATTCCGTTCTTTCAATACAGCATGAATAATGTTTGACAAACCTTCAGCAGTTTTACCTCCAGAAACATCGTAAGACCCATCGAATCTTTCCTCAATTTAGTCTACAATACAGTACCTGAATATTATACTCATTTGACTCTTGCATGATACGTCTAATGGTTCATCAGCCTGAATCGAAATGAAATTGCAGTTCTGAATTCCAGATTTTTATTTTCTCATTAACTGCCAGAGTTATCATTTCCAATACATCAATCTGTATATCAGGAGAAGTTCCTTTAAAGGTTGAAGATGATGACAGATGGTCTCGGATTAACTGCTCTCCTTGAGCTAGTAAATCCAACAATTCCAGATAGTTACCTTCGTTGCTGGAGGATTCGACTTCTCGATGGCCGCGAAAGACTAGTTCTTGTTCACAAAGAAATACAATTGCCTGAATAAGACGAGCCAATAATCTCCTGTTGGATGCAACTTGTTCGTTGTATTTTGTTGCTGTCAGACCAGCGGTTTCAGAAATGGCGTGCTCAATTCTACTTTTGCCCAATAACTGATATGATTCTTTGTTCTGCAGGTGACGTTTTGATATCTGGTGCTTTTGTGCTTTCCTGTCAAAGTTCTTTATTGCGCAAATGCCCTCATTGCGCCGTTCCTCTTCAGCACCAAACAGAAGAAATATATACAAAAATAATCTATTATTAAATGCTTTCGCAATCAGCCAAGTACACTTTTCGTACCAGGCTGTCTGAAAAGTGCGTTTTTGGTTGGCTTCACTTAAAACTACACTTAGTATAGGAGTAGGTCGTTTGTCCTTCAATTCGCAGTTTTTTTTCGTACATTAACGTAGAAAAAGGCGTTTTTAATAAAAATACTATATGGTGTAAAGTTGCTGGCTCACTCATGTTGGCGACACACCAAAAATATGCACTAAAATCACACAAGAATGACCACGAACACAAACCGCGCGACTGTTCTCTTCCGAGTTAAAAGCCAGCACAGAAGCGGCAGAGACTAGTCTCGATACCTGCTAGCAAATTCAGCGCACCAGCCTTCGTGGAAGAGGGGAAGTGGAGGGTAGCACACAGCCAGATAAGGGAAGGAAGGAAGACACTGACAGCAGTCGAGTCTGAAGCAGGTAAATACACCAATTCTCAGGGTGCGGCGCGGGCTACAAATCTGATGCTTTCGCACATTTAGAGCTCTTATTAGAAAGTTGTTTATATTTTGGTATGACTTACTAGTGCATCTTTTTTAAACACGAATACAGGGGAGACTAAGTCGCAAAGTCTCCCCACTGCTACTGCCATCGTGGTAAAACAGCTTCACTTTTTGAATCGTAGTCGCTATACATACTGAAACTACAGCTAACAGAAACGATAATGATGGAAGCTGAATAAATGTATTAAAGTTCATGTTACGGTCAGGAGTTGAACCCACGTTTCCTTGCTTACTAGGTAGGAATGCTGACCATTACACCCAGCGCAGCACTTGGTTTAGCGTTGCTGCACGGACTTCACAAGTCCAGTTCTCTCCCCAACACAGACTTTAATTCCTATCTTCAGCTTATCTTTCCCCTAAATTGTCACTATTTCCAGGACTCTCCGGCACTGGAACAGTACCCCAGTGTTGAATGTAATGGGGAAAGTCTGTACCTCAGGTGATCTTATAGATAGTCTTTATCTACGATAATGACGTACAGTGAATAATATGAGACTGAAATCTCTCGATGAAAATTTAATTGCAATATCTATAAGATCACCTGAGATACAGGATTTCCCTATTACGTCCAACGCTCGGGTGCTATTCCAATGCCGGAGAGCCCCGACAATATTGATGATTTAGGTGGAAAATAAACTGAAGTTATGAACTGAAGTTTGCGTTATGCAGGGCGTTCAACTTGTGTAGTCCGTGCTGCAATGTTAACCCGAGTGCTGCTGTGGAGTAATGGTCAGCGTTCCTGCCTAGTAAATAAGTCCTGGCCGTAGCACAAATTTTAGTCCATTTATTGAGCATCCATCACTATCGTAGTTAGAGATGAGATTTACATGTGTCGAGGATAATTTAATTATAACGTCTATGGACATACACTACAAAAGAAACAGCGACTTATAAAAAGTGTGTTGGCTGACTTCCAGAGTATCGCCAGTTAAACTTTGCATGCATGTATATTGTACGTGATTTTAATTACGAGTAACAAGATAATTGCAACAGACCTCAGTATGATATCCCGAACGATTTACTTAAAAAATGGTTCAAATTGCTCTAAGCGCTAAGGGACTTACCATCTGAGTTCCCCTAGACTTAGAACTACTTAAACCTACCCAACCTAAGGACAGCACACACATCCATATCCAAGGCAGGATTCGAACCTGCGACCGCAACAGCAGCGCGGTTCCGGACTGAAGAGCCTAGAACCGCTTGACCACAGCGGACAGCGAACCATTTACATGCAGCCCAGAATGCTTCAACAGCCTCACCTGTTTCCTCAGTGGTCTAACTATAGAATCACGCTTGTGGGTCACAATTCAGTTCTTACCGCAGGGCTTTGTAGAGGGGTAGGCGAGTGTAAACAAAAATGCAGCCGCCACGTGACCAAGTACTGGCTGTCAGTTGGCCCAGCGACCTCAAGCCGCCACGTGTCTCCAGTGCTTCCACTTAATATGCAGCATGTCTTGTCCTTGTAAGAATGTCAACGTCATCGACGAAGGAGTGTGTTGTTCCCTCTTGACCTTTCGGCGAAGACCTCCGTCGCTATCCGGCAAGTTGCCCTCGAAGCGAACGAGAGGGCAACACCGTTCATTATCTATGGGTTAATGAAGTGGATAGCTTCCTGCACTCGTGTGTGATTAAGCCTGAAGCGCCGCCCTACAAGGGCTGTTCATTCTGCGATATAAAGGGGAACAGCAGCGGGAAGAGAGGGGGAGGCAGGCCTCGCTGCTCAGCGAACTGCTCCAGCTGCCGCCTCCACTGGAGAGAACTCCTCGGCACTTTTATGGTTAATTGCCCAATAATTACCTCAACGGCTTTTTACAAACTATAAACGTCGCTGCTTTATTAACTCGCTCAGATCGGCAGTGGAACTGAATCCTGTCGTCGTAAGCAGAGGCGCACAGACGTATGGAATAATTATTGCGACCCAAGAATTCAAGTGTGCGTAGAAATGGCTCTAAGAACTATGGGTCATGTAGTCCCCTTGTGTGTGTAGAGTTCGTTTACATATTTTCTGATTGCTTCTTTGCTGTTGTTGTGTGGTCTTCAGTCCAGAGACTGGTTTGATACAGCTCTCCATGCTACTCTATCCTGTGCAAGCTTCTTCATCTCCCAGTACTTACTGCCACCTACATCCTTCTGAATCTGCTTAGTGTATTCATCTCTTGGTCTCCCTCTACGATTTTTACCCTCCACGCTGCCCTGCAGTACTAAACTGGTGAGCCCTTGATGCCTCAGAACATGTCCTACCAACCGATCCCTTCTTCTAGTCAAGTTGTGCCACAAATTTCTCTTCTCCCCAATCCTACTCAATACCTCCTCACTAGTTGTATGATCTACCCATCTAATGTTCAGCATTTTTCTGTAGCACCACATTTCGAAAGCTTCTAGTCTCTTCTTGCCTAAACTATTTATCGTCCATGTTTCACTTCCATGCATGACTACACTCCATACAAATACTTTCAGAAACGACTTCCTGACACTTAAATCAATACTAGATGTTAACAAATTTCTCTTCTTCAGAGACGCTTTCCTTGCCATTGCCAGTCTACATTTTATATCTCCGCTACTCCGACCATCCTCAGTTATTTTGCTCCCCAAATAGCAAAACTCATTTACTACTTTAAGGGTCCTATTTCATAATCTAATACCCTCAGGATCACCCGATTTAATTCGACTACATTCCATTATCCTCGTTTTGCTTTTGTTGATGTTCATCTTATATCATCCTTTCAAGACACTGTCCATTCCGTTCAGCTGCTCTTCCAGGTCCTGTGCTGTCTGTTTGCTATACTCTGCGATAACACATAGGGAAGATCCCTTCAGCGGCAACAAAATGGAACGTGCAATTTTTAGCTTCGAAGATCACCATGTGGGAACATTACAGCTCCTTGTAAATAGAAGACACTATTACGAATGGGAATATTGAGAAACCTCATTTTTCAACGATAAAAAACTAAACTTTTCAAGACGTAGAAGAAACATTCTAGGTCTTAAAGTTATGCTCAGTGCTGACGTTTTACTTCTTATTTTTTGTTAAAATGAATGTAGAGGGAAAAATTCCAATGCACTGTCGACAATCTTGATACAGTTTTTTGATGTTAAGTTAAAATTTATTTAATGAACATATGAACTCTATCAATATTTTGTGATAAATAAGCAACAGCCATTACTTAATTGATACTTCAGTGCTATTTTGGACAAAAATTCAACCAAACTACCCCTGTTTTCCATTCCCTTTGGTTCCAGACTGTAGCGCCTAGAAGCGCTCGGCCACCCCGGCTGGCCAAAACTTTTCAAATTTGCAACACATGTCCACCTTCTGGTTGACCTATTTTAAACTGAGGTGTGCATGGAAAATTTTCAAATAAAATTGATAATCTACAGGACCAACTTAAAATTTTGAGAAAGGGCATATGTTTTGTTTTTATGGAGTTTTCTTCAGTTTAGGTGAAACAATGACTGCATAACAACACAGAAAAAGGCAGAACTTGGGGGTTTCTTTATATCGCGATTGGCCTATATGTTTAAAGTACTGAATCATTGCTAATCTAATTTTGTCAAAAAAATAAACATATGTTGTTTCTCAGTATTGCCGTTGCACACATATGTTTATAGTACATATTCTCACATAAAATTGTCACAGTAATGTAGGATGTAATTGGTATTAGTTTAGGCATTCCTATACGTGGTAGAATACCAGTGCATCAGTATTTACATTATTTGCGAACCAATAGTTATAGCAATTAGCAGTAGCATGTATTTAGGATGGTTAGTACCTCCAAGTACATTTGGCAAAAGCAAGCTATTACTGTTTTCATTTTTAAATGTACACTCCTGGAAGTTGAAATAAGAACACCGTGAATTCATTGTCCCAGGAAGGGGAAACTTTATTGACACATTCCTGGGGTCAGATACATCACATGATCACACTGACAGAACCACAGGCACATAGACACAGGCAACAGAGCATGCACAATGTCGGCACTAGTACAGTGTATATCCACCTTTCGCAGCAATGCAGGCTGCTATTCTCCCATGGAGACGATCGTAGAGATGCTGGATGTAGTCCTGTGGAACGGCTTGCCATGCCATTTCCACCTGGCGCCTCAGTTGGACCAGCGTTCGTGCTGGACGTGCAGACCGCGTGAGACGACGCTTCATCCAGTCCCAAACATGCTCAATGGGGGACAGATCCGGAGATCTTGCTGGCCAGGGTAGTTGACTTACACCTTCTAGAGCACGTTGGGTGGCACGGGATACATGCGGACGTGCATTGTCCTGTTGGAACAGCAAGTTCCCTTGCCGGTCTAGGAATGGTAGAACGATGGGTTCGATGACGGTTTGGATGGACCGTGCACTATTCAGTGTCCCCTCGACGATCACCAGTGGTGTATGGCCAGTGTAGGAGATCGCTCCCCACACCATGATGCCGGGTGTTGGCCCTGTGTGCCTCGGTCGTATGCAGTCCTGATTGTGGCGCTCACCTGCATGGTGCCAAACACGCATACGACCATCATTGGCACCAAGGCAGAAGCGACTGTCATCGCTGAAGACGACACGTCTCCATTCGTCCCTCCATTCACGCCTGTCGCGACACCACTGGAGGCGGGCTGCACGATGTTGGGGCGTGAGCGGAAGACGGCCTAACGGTGTGCGGGACCATAGCCCAGCTTCATGGAGACGGTTGCGAATGGTCCTCGCCGATACCCCAGGAGCAACAGTGTCCCTAATTTACTGGGAAGTGGCGGTGCGGTCCCCTACGGCACTGCGTAGGATCCTACGGTCTTGGCGTGCATCCGTGCGTCGCTGCGGTCCGGTCCCAGGTCGACGGGCACGTGCACCTTCCGCCGACCACTGGCGACAACATCGATGTACTGTGGAGACCTCACGCCCCACGTGTTGAGCAATTCGGTGGTACGTCCACCCGGCCTCCCGCATGCCCACTATACGCCCTCGCTCAAATTCCGTCAACTGCACATACGGTTCACGTCCACGCTGTCGCGGCATGCTACCAGTGTTAAATACTGCGATGGAGCTCCGTATGCCACGGCAAACTGGCTGACACTGACGGCAGCGGTGCACAAATGCTGCGCAGCTAGCGCCATTCGACGGCCAACACCGAGGTTCCTGGTGTGTCCGCTGTGCCGTGCGTGTGATCATTGCTTGTACAGTCCTCTCGCAGTGTCCGGAGCAAGTATGGTGGGTCTGACACACCGGTGTCAATGTGTTCTTTTTTCCATTTCCAGGAGTGTAACTTATTGCCATCTGGCGTGAACCATTTAGCCAGAGAAGTAAGTAACTACAGAATTTGTATACAGTAGCACATACACAGCATAGACATTAGCAATTACATTAATTGCAAGTAAACGTCATGGTACATTTTGTACATTCACACACTCGAGATAGCCGTTGTATCATAACTTCTTATGCTGGAACGTTTGTGTCGAACTTATAACTGGGTGTCTGCTTCTTGTAAAAATTGGGCAACACTGACGTAGTCCGCTGTGGGCAGCTGCCGAAATAGGTCCGTCACAGATATAGGTTGCGGAATCCCTGCTTCCCCTGGGAAGCAGGTCAGGTGTTGCAGTCTAGACACCTGGATGTAAAACGGTTAGTATATATTGACAGGCGCAGTCCACTCAGTAGTACAGTTACAGCTATGCAGAAAACATCAGGTCGTAGAGTTTGCCTCTGGCTGTAAGCTGCCTTCTTCTTCAGGACACCAGCAGAGGGCACTGTCTGCTCACTAGACGATGTATGCGTACTGCTGACCACGCTCTGCGTTGACCATTGCGATTCTGCACATCACACTGCCTCGCTTCACGAGGCTCTTTGGTCCAATATCTATTACTCACTGGCCGTCAACGAACCCTTTGCTGCTCCCTCTGTTCTACTCAGAATTGTAGACCGTGGCAACTACTCTGCCAAGCATGTGCACCTAGTGCACCATACAAACCCCCATGCTGAACCCCGAACTTGTCGCCGCTGGACGCAGCGGCCTCCGGCAACATTTCGAGTCACTCTTGCCGCTGTACAAACAAAGAAGCCGCAGAGTAGTGCTGCCTCCGCCGAAACGCCGACACACGCACGACCTGCCTCGTTTTCAGTGCTGAACCCTCACTGTTGCGACCAGCTGGGCGGTAGGAAATGCAAATGTGCTGTGATATTTCAAATTCACGACACACGACATCTTCGTAACTGTGTACATGATCCTTCTTACATTCCCCTGCAACTTAACGCATGCACCGTATACGTTGTGTACGAGAGCCAGACGAAAAGTAAAGTCATTTTTTGAAAAAAAAAAAAAAACTGAGTCCACCTCTGGATTAGCTTTCCAGTTCCGTCATGGAAGAGGATAAACGATCTTATGCATATCCACTCTGGCACCACCTCTAGAATCTCATCATCTGACGAAAACTTTGTCATATGGATATGCTCCTTCATCGAAAATCCGTTGGAGCTCAGTCAGGTGTATTCACTGTTCCAGTAGCTAAAAAACAAGATTTAGATTGCACTTGATTGTTCAGCCTGGTGTATGAAAGAGGGAAGTACACTGAAATTACACATTTTGTTGGCTTCTCTGTCCGTTTCGATTTCTGGTTTCGTCTCTCACATAGGTCACAACAGCTGTCACTATTCATTGTTCAACTTTTAGGAGTGTAATGATACAGCAGTGGAATTTTAATTGCCCAAAAAATTGTCGTCAACGTTCCAGCTGAAGCTATGCATTTGATCTTTTTTGCTATGGCTGTTTCTGCATCATATACTGACTCGCATTTGTTGCCCACGTCTTGTCAACGGTTACTGAGCGAATCAGCAAGTCTTCTACTTCATCTTCAGATGGCCGTAAGTGTAGTTTCGCCTTAACCAAATATTCCTGTTTGCTTTTGTATGTTAGTTGACGTGGTACCCGACGAACAAAAATTTGCGAGAATTTAGACGCTCATGGACGATTTATAATGCCGAATCGTGGCTAATTTTCATCTCGTACACAATATCGTCAACGCTGGCGTTAGGATCATCACGAATTGTTCGCTCAGAAGTCTCCACGTTCCTGTTCGTTTTGGAAGCGGACTGCCTTTCCGAACTCTCTGCGTCGGTAACAGATTCTCATGTACATTAAAAGCAAAGATATTTCATTTACTAAGACATGTATCACCATTCTGTAAATAATCTCCGCAGCTTTATTCTCTTCAAACTTCATCAAAAGCACCTGTCCTAATTTCTTCCTTATTTTTTTGGAAATTTGTGGTAAGCTCCTATGGGACCAAACTGCTGAGGTAATCGGTCCTTAGGCTTACACACTACTTAATCTAAAACTAACTTACTCTAAGAACAACACAAACACTCGAGGGAGGACTCGGATCTCCATCGGGGGCAGCCGCGCGGACCGTGGCAAGGCGCCTAGACGGCGCGGCTACCCCGTGCGGCTCTCTTCCTTAGTGCATGGACAATTAAGCACTACCAAAATGCTCAGAAATAACTACGAACACTTCCTGAAGCAACATAACTGACGCACAAGAACAAAAGAGAAGTTAAGGCATGTCATTGTCAATATATGGAGCACAAAAACCGCGTTTGCTTGTTGTGTTGCTCTCATAGTTAGGACGAAAGCCTGAATCAGAGAGCGATTTATTGCAAATGCGTTACGTGTTGAATGGTATGATAACATTTGCGAAACCATCGAGAGATTTTATTGAAAAAAAAAAACTTCTGACATTTCTTACTTGCCTTGTACTTCAAATGAAGACGCACTGCAGGGGATGTTCGCTGATCTCATCTACAAAAAATGTTCAGATGCGTTGGACTATCTTTAATTTCACGGAGATGTCACACAGTAAGGTGAATAAATATTTCACAGCTAACATAGACTGCTTTAATGAACTGACGCCGCGCACAATCCGTCTCTATTACCGGCGAGATTTGCTACAGTGTCACTAGACTCGGAGCACGAGCTCGAATCGTGGAATAACTCGTAAGGAAATCGACCCGTATTGGCTTAAAGCACATTATGGAAAACACGAAATAAGTATGAATGGTCCTCCTGTGATAACCATTGTCGTAAATCGCTCAATTGACTAACCAGAAACGGACTTTTGCAACTACCCTGGTACCGTAGATGCATTTAACAAAGTGTCCTGAAATTCATTTAGTAAGGTTTCATAAGTTTACTCGTTCACCTTCTCTTAGGAAATGATCGTTTCATGTCGACGAATCATTTGAATTGCAATTACATTTGGTGTCGCTTCTATAAGTGGCAGTTAAATGGAGACGAAAGAAATGGAAAAAAGTAAATAAACTGTCAAAGGTTATTGTCATAACTGTTGAAAGATTTATCCTACTGTGATACAAGACGGTCGGTGCGTTCATTGAAAAAAGTTATAGGTTGCCTACGGAACAATATTTGTGCTCAGGCGTGGACCTTTTAGGCTGCAACTTGGCAAAATGTGGGCAGACTTTCTGTTGGCACGTAGTTTCAACTGTGCTTCAGAAGTTCCTCTGGGAAGCCCTTACACATCCTCCATAAAGTTCAGAATTTTGGAGACCTGAAGAAAGACATTCATGACCGTCGTTTTGATTCGGTCAAAGAGATGAAAACCTGAGAATATCTTTGGTTAAGTAGCAACCATAATATTTTCCATAAAGGCGTTGACCGTCTAGTCTCACAATGGGATAAATATGTTAACAGTTACGGCGATCACTTTTGAAATAATAAACAGTTTACTTTTCCATCCATCTCGTTTTCATTTTCCTGACCCTTGTATCACATCATCATTTCTTGTACACTTACTAGATAATTATAGTTTCAGTGCCGAATATCCGAATATGCATTTAACTTCTGGTAGTATGTAAATTTGTTTTGAATTTTTGCTTTAAGATATTGCCGTCCTAGTTCCTTCGTAAATCGAGAGCAGTAGTCGGTGAGAGCACAGCAGCGGCACCTTATCCTAATCCGATATGCAAGTTAAAGAGAAACAAGATGTCCACATTTTTTTCCCTGGAATATTTGTGGCAACTGCAAGGATCAGTTCATAGCGAAGTGTTATGGCTTGCTACAAAAACCGCGGACCTCTTTAGTTCCGGCGTAGAACGACACGTTCATAATAATGACAGTTAACAGAACCGCCAGGGACGATAACTTACATGGCCAGTCTGGCGTTCACCTTGGTAAATACTTGTCTGGCGAGCCTGTGAGAAGCGTGAATTCTCGAGGTAATGGAAACAGATGACTATTGAGTACTGAAGTTAGAAGCATTACCCGAACCAGTTACAGTTCACACGATAACAGGGAGGGATTCGTGAACATTCTCCAGTTTCTTCTTGGTTCTGTACTCGAGCACTCCACATCTACGCTACGATCATCGGTTAAAGCAATTAGGGATTGTGCAGTGTTTGCAAGGTCGAAGAATGTACTCTAACAAGCATTCGCACTTTTACGTTATAGAAGTGAGATACATTGTCGATGTGAGCAAACCGATGTTTGTGTTTCTCGAAGAAGCATTCAGGATGACACGAGGACTTCTGAGTGAATAATTCGTGATGATCATAATGCCAGCATTGAATATTGTGTATGAGATGAAAATTAGCCACGATTCGGCATTATAAATCGTCCATGAGTGTCTAAATTCTCGCAAATTTTTGGTCGTTGAGTACCACGTTAACTGACACAAAAAAGCAAACAGGAACATTTGGATAGATCGAAACTAACTTACGGCCATCTGAAGATGAAGTAGAAGGCTTGCTGATACGATCAGTAAACGTTGACAAGACGTGGATCAACCAATGCGGGTCAGAGTATGGTGCAGAAACAATCATAGCAAAAAAGATCAAATTCAAAGCTTCATCTGAAATGCTGACGACGATTTTTTGGGTAATTAAAATTCCACTGCTGTATCATTACACTCCTAAAAGTTGAACAATGAATAGTGATAGTTGTTGTGACCTATGCGAGAGACGAAACCAGAAATCAAAACGGACAGAGACGCCAACAAAATGTGTGATTTCAGTGTACTTCCCTCCTTCACACACCTGGCTGAACAATACAGTGCAATAAAAATCTTGTTTTTTAGCTACTAGAGCAATGTATACACCCGACTGAGCTTCAACGGATTTTCGCTTTTTTGGTCAGATGAAGGAGCATATCCATATGACAAAGTTTTTTTTCAGTATTTACCAAATTTGTGCTACAATAAAGTAGCTAGAGAGGCCGTATACAACGACAGATTCTTGATCTCATCAGTAAAATCTGAATTTATACTTTAACTCGGCAACAAATTAAAGAAATAAAACTTAGAAGCCCATTTAATACTGTACTAAATGATCTTGAAGTCACGCTGTTTTGACTGAGCAAGTAGAGTTCCTCTATAAACAACACTCTCTTCTAGCTGGGACCAAAAGTGTAACCTTAGCAACGGCATGAAATGTTCGATGAGCGCTCTGTGAATGACCTTCCTTCATCTGCATATCGCAGAATCATTTACTTAGGGTCGCCAGGCCGTAAATTCTCGTCACATTTGAAGGAAGACAAAAAAGTATTGAGCATTATCCAGTTACAAATTTCGTTACTCACCGCAAACTAACGAAAACTGTATCCTCTATGCCGGCCGAAGTGGCCGTGCGGTTAAAGGCGCTGCAGTCTGGAACCGCAAGACCGCTACGGTCGCAGGTTCGAATCCTGCCTCGGGCATGGATGTTTGTGATGTCCTTAGGTTAGTTAGGTTTAACTAGTTCTAAGTTCTAGGGGACTAATGACCTCAGCAGTTGAGTCCCATAGTGCTCAGAGCCATTTGAACCATTTTGTATCCTCTATAAAACAGTGTCTGTCGGGTCTGTTGCCCTTGTAGTCCACAGTCACACTGAATAGTGGCTCCCAGATTCTCCTTTCATGTCTTCTGTTTCCTCGGTAGACTTCCCTTTTCACCTCATGTTCTGTTGCAGTCTAAAGTGAAGAGCCACAGGGATGAGATGGTGAAGAAGGTTCTGTCAATAGGGTTGATGTTAATACGTCGCCATTTTGTCTTAGGACAAAAAGTGCCTAGCATTCAACGTTTTGTGACTGCGAACGTCACAGTAGCTATAATTATTAGTCTGTAAATGAAGTGAACACTGATGTAATGCTGTTCAGTATACTGTCCTATAGAAATATCTGCTCTTATACCACTAATACCCTTTATTTTGCCAGTGTAAATATCCTTAGAAACTCGATGTAAGCAATAAGGTCTCATGGAGTTATTAGGCACCGAACACACAAACCTTCGAGTTTTTACCGACTGAACACTGCAAGTTCTCCGAAAATACTTTATAATGATTGTAAACCTCTTTATCATTAAAACTGTTAGGTTTTGAAGCTCCAGTAGCAGCGAAGCTTAAAGATTACGTTACGGGTTATTCTCTATAACCCTAGGTTCTGTAAAACGTCCTTTAAGATATCATGTTGCTTGCAACCAGGAGAGAAATTATCTTATTGTGACGTTGGTTGGGGAGTTAACAAATAATTTTATCTGTAAATGCAGTTTTGTTGTACAAAAATATTTCGCCACAGCAGAGTTGTGTCTACAGGTGAATGATTTGTTAACTCACCAACCAAGTTGCCATTTTACACACTTCACTAAACGCACTGGCTGATGAAACCAAAATTATGTCGAAACATGTTTGCGCATTACAGTCAATTGCTGTATGCACAACAGGCGAACGTCAATTGTGACAATTCTCCACCCTCTGTTTTGTATTGTTCACGAAAATAACATAATCATCAGCACAGCTAATTAGCTGTAGACTTGTTCTGTACGTCTCAGAAAGATGTGTAATTCCTACGTGACTTGTCAAATGGTTGTCCATTGTCTTTGACCATTTGCGGTTTGTAAGAAAACAGGTTATGCTCTAATACTAGTTGTATTCGCTTTGAAAGCCAGTGCACGGCAGCAGAAAGCGCTTTCGGGGCGACCTTTTGCGTGAAAGCGCGCCCTTAGGACTGCCGCACAACGACACAGTTTCGGTGGTCGACCCGCTCTTATCGGTCTTTTGTATTACCGACGTCTTCTGTCTTGCTTTCTCTCCCTCGCCTAAACTTATACACATACACAAAACATGGTGCATGGTCATTACATTTAGGATATATTTTTTGAGCAGACGGCTAGATTTCTATGTCCTGACGCTTGCAGGCTGGTGTATATTCAGATTTTCTCGTCATTAATGTTGACATAAATGAAACGGCAGAATGCATGGGTAAACTGTGAATGTATTATGTGCTACTGAAATTAAACGTGTTCCCTGGGGACTGTGGTTGTGCAATGTTACACTATGTTACAAATGGGTCGCATAACGTATCCAGGCAGGTGGTGGTCATTTCAGATATTCATAGGGGCCTTCGTTACGAAAGTATCAACCAAACCTGTCCCCTACTTCCAGTTAAACTTCTTAGTCACCGCCTTCTTCCACGCTGGCGTTTTACCAGTAGTACAATTATCGAAGGTAGATGCAATATCAGTCCCACTTGCAAGACTATATGAAGAAAACAACCGTTATTGTGTCATGCAAAACAACTTTCAGGGGACGTCAAGTTTATGTAAGGAAAGTTTTGAATTCTGAGTCGAGTAATACATAGCAGCTAACTTACCAAATTCGTTCATGAGAGGTACAATAATTGTTACAATAAACAAAAGAGAAACATAAAACTAGTAAACATTCTGTGAGCAGTTAATGATATTTCGTTCGTGGGGGACGACAGTTATGTAGATTTTTTTCAAAGAAATTTCTGCCATTTGACTCTTAATTGTTCATTTGCACAGGAGTGATATCTTTTATGTAAATCTCCAGGGAGCAGTGAATTGCGATTTTGTAATATTGCAGTAACGAGGTCGTTTTGAGATAAAAAAATGCTTATATTATTATACACTGTGCGATGGAATACTACAACGCATACCTGTAAGAGGCTGTTATGAACGTGTATTACAAGGACATGCTAAGCACGTAGCTAAATAAATATCCACCTTCACTTTCCTGGTAATATGTCTGGACTGACAAAGTAGTGACATGCGCTTATTCCACTTGATGTACAGAAGAGACGAATGCAAGTCAAAGGAAAAGACTGCCTGTTAAATATGTCATGTCGACTGTTACTGGTTATTCACTGTGCACAGTGTCAGCCACATTACATATTTTCGGTATGTACTCATATCCTGTAGAAATATGTTTTTTCAACGAAATCATGTGACAGAGGCCCTGAGATATGTGATATGTACGTATTATTAATTTTAACTTCAATGTTGTCGGTTCAACGTGCACTTGAGAATGGCGATAAAGCCGAAATCAAATTCGTAAAATAAATGAACAGTTAAGAGCCAAATGGTGGAAACTCCTTTAAAAATACATAAACAAATCCTTAAGAAAATTCAGTGAAACGTGCAACGCAGTATGAGAAAGATGTACTACACAAAATGTGACTTATATATTAAGCATATAAATACAAATTTACATATTCAGTACTGTAAACAACGTCAAGTGAAAGGATACAGACAAAGGAAGGGAATGTATATGCAGAGACGCCATTATGCATGATACTTACTATCCTCAAAGCCTTGGCAGGCATCCTCAATTTGAAAATGGCACCTGTGTCTCTTGTCATAGACGCCCACAACCGTTTGCACGAGCAGACATCACTACACAAAATTTCTGCTTATTGGTTAACTTTAAGTTGAAAGTTTTAATAACTTAATCGGAGGAATGGTAACGGAAATATGGCGTTGCTGTGGTAAAACCAAGTTAAGAATTTTATGTAACAACAACATTTATTTCCTCAAAATCATGAAAAATACTCCTTAATCACTTACTTTACTTAGTAGTGCGATTATATGGAATGCTGGCCCATGATCAGTGTAACAAAATAAAAATAGCAATTTTATCCAACCTGACAATCTCTCCTAACTAAGATGACTGTAGGAGTCATCGGGCAGAGCGTCCGTACTTACCAGAGTCTCAGACGGGAATGCCCAATCGTCTCCCCTCGCCGGGGTCCACACACGTTGGCCGGAAGGGCTCAGAGAGTCTGCACAATGGCTATTTGCCAACCTACGGTGACCTGCTAACGTGTGGGGAACACGTCTCTCTGGTCCAGTGCAGTCGCGGTCTACTTAATACTATGGTTGGCTAAACTACATCTCCACATTCACAGAACCAACAACATGCAGACCACACATACGACCTGCATTCACACTTGCAGACTATACTAAGAGTGATAATACAACAGAATTCCCAATAATAAAGCTTATATTGAGCTTACCTGAGTTTCGGAGGGGCACTAGGTGTGTTTTGAGCATATAACTGTTGTATCAAACCATGTAGCGGCTCACATGAAGCCGTTGCAATAAATAAAAATTTACATATTCAGTACTGTAAACAACGTCAAGTGTAAAGACACATACAAAGGAAGGGAATGTTTATTTCAGTGACCAGTGACTCTTCAGTGACAAATGTGCTGGGAGAGAGCAATCTACCAATATAATAAATAAATTGATGAAGTATCTAACAACAGATAATTTACATAAACACTCTACCGTGGATTTTTCCTCCGCGCTGCTACAATTAACCTGGTTTACTAGTGTAAAGTTCAAAAATGGCTCTGAGCACTATGGGACTTAACATCTTAGGTCATCAGTCCCCTAGAACTTAGAACTACTTAAACCTAACTAACCTAAGGACATCACACACATCCATGCCCGAGGCAGGATTCGAACCTGCAACCGTAGCAGTCCCGCGGTTCCGGACTGTAGCGCCTAGAACCGCGAGGCCACCGCGGCCGGATAGTGTAAAGTGCTACGAAAACTGCGTGAGGTATTGTGAAAAAACGGTCTGCATTGTGCCTATCAAATAATAACTATTGTCGCGTCAGGTAGTACATTATGTGATGTGTCTACGTCAAGACAGCTACTCACAGGAAAAGAAAAAGATTCATACACTGAAGTGTGTACATATTAAAGTCACAATTATCACAGTATCTGTAGCTATACTCCAAACACCCAGTATAATATTTCTAATCATACCATAACAGCCACAATTTTCGATATAAAACGTATTTGCTGGAATATCAATTTGAGTAACTTTCAGGTTATAAACATTTGTATAGCTTCCAGTGACACCACGGAGTGTGTCTTCGGCTTTTGGACATTCTTCATCGAAAAATGCTTAGATAAGTACGTACTACGTAGTAGCTCAGGCATAGCGAGGATGTCTTATCCTTCCGCGAACCACACTCCATAGGCATCAAGGGCTTGAGTTGAGACAACTGCATGCGCTAGAGGTCCAATATGCTAAATAATTTCTGCCTTATCGTCACCTGTTTCTAGGCTGAAAGTCGCTGCAGGTATGCTCAATGACGTCAGTTTCCGGAGAACTGTAATTCTCTTACACATGTCTTCCACGTCTCTTTCCACAGCCCAGAGACTCCTCTCCAAGGGATCCATGGAAAACGATAAATGTAGTGTAATGTAAATGTAAAATCAACCTCGTATCGAAAGTGTCATTACTCCATTGACATAAATAAAATATCTGTGCTCACCTCACTAATGAGCAATAAGCAGTTGCGTAACAGAGCGCGATTGATTTTCGATCTTGAACTGTATGATTACACCGAGTTAAGTCAAAAGTGTCTGAACAGCTAATTACAGACGTGTTCTTGCACTCTACTTGCCGACAGATAAGGTCTGAGACGATCTTGTGTAACATAAATAGAAACTTGGTTTTTCCTTTACGCGAAACACAAGAATGCTTTTGTGGAAAACGTCTTTTTCACTATCGCTGAACTGATAGATTTTGATAAGAAGTGTCGAAGAATAGGAACACAGACGAAGACATCGAGCCAAGTGGTAAAGCGCTTAGTGCACTAGATCCACTTTCGAGACGAGCACGTTCTAATCCCTTTGCAAATATGCAGTATGTTTTCCACCATTTCCCTTGATAGGTTAAGGAATGTGCCGGTGTTTTTCCGCTGAAAACGACAGAGCCGATAACATATCCTACCCTATCCCCATTTGGGCTCTAACGGCCCCGTCCACGACGAGACATTAAACCCATATTCATCAGTTCTACTGCCGACACTCGACAAACTAAGACAAATTATTTCTCAGAAGGACGGGCACGTCGTTGTTTTGGACTGAAGGGGTATCTACAACGAGGAATTCACGTAGTCACTGAAAATTCTGCTCGAAGAACATGAACTTTCGTACAAAGCTACAGAGTAGATAGATACGCGCGAAAAGACCGAACAAAGAAAGCGATACTTAATCAAAATGACATAGGCCTAATATGTTTTATTGCTGCATAACATCTATCTAATAACTTACTAGTAACATACCTAAGATACTTAGTAGATGATTCTATTCACGTCAGTAAAATGCTTAGTACCGCTCATTTCTTACTGATTTAAATCACCAGGTATACGGACAGGATTGTTACCGCCACGGCATTGAACAAGAATCGCAGCTTAATCGAGATCGTCTATACTACAATCACCCGCACAGCACTCGACGCATTATGCAGCTCTAATCCGGCTGGCTGCTATGAAATTTAATGTCCTTCCGATATTTGACATTCGCTCAACACTTTTTGGAGAACAATATATGCAAATTAACGGCAGATTTCTCCATTCGAAGTATTATGACCGGTAATAATAGCCACACGGTGCAGCCGTCCTTATGGAGATCTGTAATAAGTGCTTCAACGGCGTAGTTAAATTTACAAATGCAAATACATTCAGCGTGGAGAGATACACCGTGTTCGCGAGAATGAATTAACATGGAAATTGTTGACTAGCAGTAGCAGGTAACTGAAACGGCTGCAAAAAGTAGATGTGTGCCGGTGATACGGTAAACTCACAAACGGGAGCCCTAGCCACCGAAAATATGCATAATGCTCCATATGTGAGGCACCGTTGGTGTCTTCAAAGCGAAATCATTTTCTCCAAATGTATCTTAATATAAAGGTCAAACAATGGAAAATCCAGGATCAAATGTAGCAATGTATGAGAAGGAAAGCTGATATCCACCATATAGCGGAGATGCTGAGTCGCAGATTGGAACAACAAAAGGATTCTCAAAATTAAATATTTCGACCATTAAGGCCTTCGTCAACAACAGACACACATACGTGCACACGCACACATATGCGCATATGTCTCTCAATTGTTTGTTTATTTATTTATTTACACGTCAAGTTCCGTAGGACGAAATTGAGGTGCAAATCTCTAAGGTCATGGAACGTGTCACTACATGAAATTACAATATAAAAGTAATAACAGTTAAAAATAAATGTTCAGGAACCTGAAAAAAGTCAGTCCATAAGTTTAAGTAAACGCTATCAGGAATACAATAAGAATCAGCTTAATTTTTCAAGGAACTCCTCTACAGAATAGAAGGAGTGATCCATGAGGAAACTCTTCAGTTTCGATTTGAAAGCGCGTGGATTACTGCTAAGGTTTTTGAATTCGAGTGGCAGCTTATTGAAAATGAATACTGCACACCTTTTTGCACGAGCGTTAAAGAAGTCCGATCCAAATGCAGGTTTGATTTCTGCCGAGTATTAACCGAGTGAAAGCTGCTTATTCTTGAAAATAAACTAACATTGGTAACAAGAAACGACAACAAGGAATATACATTTTGAGAGGCCAATGTCAAAATACCCAGACTCGTGAACAGAGGTCGATAAGAGGTTCGTGAAATCACATCACTTATAGCCCGAACCGCCCGTTTCTGAGCCAAAATTATCCTTATAGAACGGGAAGAGTCACCCCAAAATATAATAGCATACGACATAAGCGAATGAACATAAGCAAAGTAGACTAATTTTCGTGTCGAAGTATCACTCACTCCTGATACCGTTCGAATAGTAAAAATGGCAGTATTAAGCCTTTGAACAGGATCCTGAATGTGGGCTTTCCGCGACAGCTTACTATCTATCTGAACTCCTAGGCCGGCCGAAGTGGCCATGCGGTTCTAGGCGCTGCAGTCTTGAGTCGCGAGACTGCTACGGTCGAATCCTGCCTCGGGCATGGATGTGCGTGATGTCCTTAGGTTAGTTAGGTTTAACTAGTTCTAAGTTTTGGGGGACTAATGACCTCAGAAGTTGAGTCCCATAGTGCTCAGAGCCATTTGAACCATTTTTTTTTAACTTCTAGAAATTTGACCAGTTCAGTTACACTAATCATATGCCAGTTCTGTGAAATTAAAACGTCAGGTTTTGTTGAATTGTATGTTAGAAACTGTAAAAACTGAGTCTTACTGTGATTTAACGTTAGTTTGTTTTCTATAAGCCATGATCTGAGGTCATGTACTATTTGAAACCGAGACAGTGTTGCACACAACATCCTTTACTACCAAGCTACTGTCATCAGCAAACAGAAATATTTTAGAGTTATCTGTAATACTAGAGGGCATATCATTTGTATGAATAGGGAACAGGAGCGGCCCCATCACTGATCCCTGGGGCACCCCCCACTTGACAGTACCTCACTCAGACCCCACATCACAGCCGTTATCAATATTGTGAATAGTGACGAAGGCTTTAATGGCAGAAAGCTTTAATTTTGAGAGTCCTTTTGTTGTGCCTATCTGCGACTCAGCATCTCCGCCATATGGTGAGTAGCAATTTTCCTTCTCATATATTGTTAATATGATAGGTGGCAGAAATAGAGCATTAAACTCTCACAGTAATGCCAACTTTCCACCCTTAGTGAAATTTTCCAGTAAATTCTTTTACTAAAGATTCTTATTTTCTGAGACCTTTTTCAACACATAGTGCAAATAATAATCTTCTAAGGTTGTACAAGCATTATCACTGTTTGACATCAGGAACGTTAAAGCCTGTGCCGACTGTTAACATAAATCCAATGAAATCATTTCTGTTTTGGTCGCACTCGCAATACTCTTAGTGATAATTATGTCTATAGATAATGATCCAGTACACAGGCCAGATGTGAATTACGACATATGAGCACTATGTGAATTTTAGACCAAGAACCATTTTGAATACTATGTCTTACTCAGAGACATGACAGATGACAAAGGTGTAGAAAGTGTAATAATATGACAGAATCACATCTACAGAGTGGTCAGAAACAGTCTGAAAACCTTGTAATGATGTTTTAGGGGAGGCTGTACTGAGAAATATCTGTTTAGAAAAAAATTCGGTATGTTGCGCAATATCCGACTTATTTAGCATTGAAGTTAACCAGGTCGCTGCGTGCGCAAATTCAAGCAGCCAGCCAGAGACAGTGTCGCCAAACGTGTTCTTAGTTCGGGATCCCCCAACCGAACAGACTTAGCTTTAGCTCACCAAGCTTAAATACATCACTTCCGAAAAAGGCACTGGTTAGCTGGTAATGATCATTTGCATTACTGGTAACTCATGGACTTACAGATGTCTGGGCATTACCGCATTTTAGCGCATGCAAGTGCTTGAATTTATGTTCGCAACATCGGGAGGGCTAATAATTCAATACCAAATAACTCCGGATTGACGAAACGTACATAATTTTTTTCTTAACAATTATTTCTCAACACTTCGCAGCGTGAAACACCATTACAAAGTTTTCAGACTGCTTCTGTCCACCTTGCAATTTACTAAACCGCTAATCAGGAACGAAATTCCAGTTGCAAGTACCCTATCTAACGGCTTCCAGCAGAAGTTCGATATATAGCGCGTACTATAATGCGAGGTACGTATAATAATTTCCACAACGAAACTCTTTCTCGGAATCTGGCTGAAAACCCAAAGAGATTTTGGTCGTACATAAAGCACACTAATGGCAAGACGCAATCAGTACATTCACTGTGCGACAACAACGGGGAAGTCATTGATAACGCACCCACTAAAACAGAGATATTAAACACGGTTTTCCGAAACTCTTTCACCAAAGAAGACGAAGTGTATATCGGTGAATTTGAATTAAGAACAATTGCCAAGATGAGAAACATAGAAGTAGATATCCTCAGTGTTGCAAAGCAGCTTGAATCACGTAATAAAGGCAAGGCGTCTGGTCCAGATTGTTTACCAGTAAGGTTCCTTTCAGAGTATGTTGGTACAATAGCTCCGTATTTAGCAATTACTATACAACCGCCCTCTAGCAGAAAGTTCCGTACCTAAAGGCGGGAAAATTGCTGAAGTCACACCAACACCCAAAAAGGCAAGTATGAGAAATCCGTTGAATTACAGTCCAATATCACTAACATCGATTTGCAGTAGTGTCTGTGGAACATGTGTTGTTTTCGAACATTATTAACTACGTCCAAGAAATGGGCTTATTGACACACAGTGAGCACGGTTTCAGAAAACGTCGTTCTTGTGAAACACAACTAGCTCTATATACTCATGAAGCAATGAGTGCAATCGACAGGGGATGTCAAGTTGATTCCATATTTTTAAATTTCCAGGAGGCTTTCGACACCGTTCCTCACAAGCGTCTTGTAACCAAATTGCGTGCCTATGGAATATCGCCTCAGTTGGGCGACTGGATTCGTGATTTCCTGTCAGAAAGATCACAGTTCGTAGTAATAGACCGGAAGTCATCGAGTAAAACAGAAGTAATATCCGGCGTTCCCCAAGGTATAGGCCCTCTATTGTTCCTGATCTATATTACCGACATAGGAGACAATCTGAATAGCCGCCTTAGATGGTTTGCAGATGATGCTGTCATTTACCGTCTTGTAAAGACATCAGATGACCAAAACGAATTACAAAATGGTTTAATAAGATATCTGCACGGTGCGAAAAGTGGCAGTTGACCCTGAATAAAGAAAAGTGCGAAGTTATTCACATGAGTAGTAAAAGAACTCCCCTAAATTTCGATTACGCGATAAGTCACACAAATCTGAAGGCTGTAAATTCAACTAAATACTTAAGGACTACAATTACAAATAACCTAAATTGGAACGATCACATAGACAACGTTGTGGGCAGAGCGAACCAGAGACTTCGATTCATTGGCAGAACACTTAGAAGGTGCAACAGGGCTACTAAAGAGACTGCTTACACCACGCTTGTCCGCCCTATTCTGTAGAATTCCTGCGCGGTGTGGAATCCACATCTGATGGGACTGGTGGATGACATCGAAAAAGTTCAAAGAAGGGCGGCTCGTTTTGTATTATCGTGAAACAGGGGATATAGTGCCTCAGACATGATGCGTGAATTGGAGCGGCAATCATTAAAACAAAGGCGTTTCGTTACGACGGGATCTTCTCACGAAATTTCAATGATCAGTTTTCTCCTTCCATTGCGAAAACATTCTGTTGGCACCCACCTGTATAAGGAGAAGGGATCATCAAGGAAAAATAAAGAAATTAGGACTCACACAGAAAAATTTAATTGTTTGCTTTTTCCGCGCGCCATTCAAGAGTGGAACGGTAGAGAGACAGCTTGAAGGTGGTTCATAGAACCCTCTTCCAGGAACTTTATTTTGAATAGCAGAGTAATCACGTAGATGTATATGATTTTCAATACTTCGCGTGATTGTTAACCGATTTTAAAAATTTAAATTTCTCCCACGACACACACATTAAAGGGTATAATCTTATATTAGAAGTTAACACACTCATATAGATATTACTGTTCCAACTGTTTGTCTTGAAGCAGCGTTTCCTGACGTGGCAAAAATACCAGGGCTTCATTCATCTAATATTTGAGACGTACACACGCTGTGCTGTGAGGCTATCGGTATGGTTTATAGTGAACACAGTTCATACGCCGCGATCGCAGTGTAGAAACTTTTATTGTTACAAGGTGACCGGTTTCAACAGTCTTATCCTGACAACATTTGATCTAATGAAACGTGCGAAGTTCATTTCATAGCAATTTCCATGTGATGAGATGATGGCATCATAAGTCCGTTGAAACCATTCGCCTTGTAACAATGAAAATGTCTACACTGCGATCGCGGCGTGCGAAGTGTGGTCATTCTCAGTATTTGCAAATGAAGTCACTTGGTGATTCTCGACAAACTTTACACATAATTTCGGACTTCTACGAAAGTTTTTTTCGCTTATCTTCTCCCCCCTCCCCAACACACACACACACGAGAAACATGTATAGGACTCACTACATTTTCGCTGTTCATGCAACCAAACTTCAACATCAAGCAAGAAGTTTGAATTCATTTGTTGTTTTTTTATTACCGACTCTATTCGCAATACGGTTTTCAGACAGTATCTGCATATACCACTGAATGTACGTGACAAATTATTGTACGACACAAGTTCAGCAGGTATGGCGTCATAGACATATTGATGCCTGAAAAACAAGGTTTTGCTTAAAGCTGAGCGCAAATTGCCCAGATTATATTCGTCCACTGCTTCATAATGAGAGCATTTAGCAAATTACAGCAAACTTTAACCATAATTTCAAACATTTCCAAAGATTTTTCCTTGATTGCACGCTTAAAGGCAGATATTTAACACCTTAGCTTATTTGTAAACTAATCAGATATTTGAAGCTGTTGTATACAGGAGAGTTCGACTCTTTAAGGAATTGTGGGTTATTTGTGTTTTATTTTAATAAATTTTGGTAGCTCTTATAAACAGAGAAAATTTCCTTAACTTAAAAAGCTTCAGTGTTGCTTCCTTTTCTAATCGTTAGCTTTCTTTCACATATTTTTCTCAAAAATTCATCTTGTGTTCCTTTTTTCTGGGCCTTCTTCTGGCACTTTCACAAACTGAAACTACTCTAGTATGTTGTTTGCTTTTCCAAAATAGATGAACTTTTAAAATCTTCAGTTGTCTTTAACTTTTCTGCGGTTTTAATATTTTTCTGTTTGCCGCATCAAGTCTTACCTTGCCACGTGGCTGCGTCCTAACGCTGTTGCGGTTACTGAACGGCAAACAGTTCTGCTAGCAGTGGAGTATCTAACCACACAGCCACCAAGCCTCACAGTTACAGTGAAACAGTTATCTTATAGCAGTTTTAGTAAAGTAATTCCACCTTTACACTGTATAAAGTGTGGGAGGACAAAGTCCGGGATGCCCACTGCATAATACTGTGTACGTGTCTAATGTGTACGAAAAGTAGTTTACGTTCTGTTTATAGACCGACTCTAGTCAAGTTGTGCAACTGCGTAATATGTCTTTCCAGCTAAATAGCTAAATTTCTTATACCTTAATACGATTAATTTAGAAGAATGTGTAACCCAACAATTTTTGCTCCATTCAGGCGGTACGATTTAATGCGGAGTATAACGTACAATTGGTTTAAATAGCTTCATATCGCAGTCCTTTCGGTATCTGATGGAACACAGTGCGTTATGTTTGACATATTGCGAGCAAAGCTAAAAATAATGCTGTCATTCCTACGCCGTATAAGTAAAATTTACACTACTGGCCATTAAAATTGCTACACCACGAAGATGACGTGCTACAGACGCGAAATTTAACCGACAGGAAGAAGATAGTGTGATACGCAAATTATTAGCTTTTCAGAGCATTCACACAAAGTTGGCGCCGGTGGCAATACCTACAACGTGATGACATGAGAGAAGTTTCCAATCGATTTCTCATACACACACAGCAGTTGACCGGCGTTGCCTGGTAAAACTTCGTTGTAATGCCGCGTGTAAGGTGGAGAAATGCGTACCATCACGTTTCCCACTTTGATAAAGGTCGGATTGTAACCTATCGCGATTGCGGTTTATCGTGTCGCGGCATTGCTGCTCCCGTTGGTCGAGATCCAATGACTGTTAGTAGAATATGGATTCGGTGGGTTCAGGAGGGTAATACGGAACGCCGTGCTGAATCCCAACGGCCTCCTATCACTAGCTGTCGAGATGGCTTTAGCGGATCGTGCAGCCACGTCTCGATCCCTGACTCAACAGATGGGGACGTTTGCAAGACAACAATCATCTGCACGAACGGTTCGAATACGTTTGCAGCAAAATGGGCTGTCAGCTCGGAGACCATGGCTGCGGTTACTCTTGACGTTGCATCACAGGCACACAGCGAATGCGATGGTGTACTCAACGACAAACCTGAGTGCACGAATGGCAAAACGCCATTTTTTTCGGGTGAATCCAGGTTCTGTTTACAGCATCATGATGGCCGCATCCGTGTTTGGTGACATTGCGGTGAACGCATATTGGAAGCGTGTATTCGTCATCGCCATACTAGCTTATTACCCGGCGTGACGGTATGGGGTGCCATTGGTTACACGTCTCGGTCTCCTTGACGGCACTTTGAACAGTGGACGCTACATTTCAGATGTGTTACGACCCGTGGCTCTACCCTTCATTCGATACCTGCGAAACCATACATTTCAGCAGGATAATGCACGACCGCATGTTGCAGGTCCTGTGCGGGCCTTTCTGGATACAGAAAATGTTCGACTGATGCCCTGGCCAGCGCATCCTCCAGACCTCTCACCAACTGAAAACGTTTGGTCAATGGTGGCCGACCAACTGGCACGTCACAATACGCCAGTCACTACTCTTGATGAACTGTGGTATCGTGTTGAAGCTGCATGGGCAGCTGTGCCTGCACACGCCATCCAAGCTCTGTTTGACTCAATACCCAGGCGTATCAAGGCCGTTATTACGACCAGAGGTGGTTGTTCTGCGTACTGATTTCTCAGGATCTATGCACCCAAATTGTGTAAAAATGTAATCACATGTCAGTTGTAGTATAATATATTTGTCCAATGAATACCCGTTTATCATCTGAAATTCTTCTTGGTGTAGCAATTTTAATGGCCAGTAGTGTATGTTATGAAACGATTGTTAAATTGTGTGTATGGCTGTACATCGCCTGTACTATTTACTAGTACAAGCGAAAATTTGTGCCGGATTGGGACTCGAACCCGTATATCCCGCTTCACGCGAGCAGTCGCCCTAACGGCTATGGCCATCCGAGTACGCTGCGGGAACCGACACAAATTTCCATACTTCCCATTGTCTACCTCCCACAGCGCTCGCATACGCATCGTATGATGCCCGCAGTGGGAGATACAGTGTTTTGCTGGTCATACTGACTTTCTTGGCATGAAATACAATAGGGCAATGTCTGTATTTTGCAGTGTTTCTATAGTTCGATATAATCTTCCTTCAGATATGCATGCACGTCAGAAGGAACACTGCATCTAATAATACAGGCAATTTAAATACAGACACTGCCCTACTGTAAAAATTACGTACTCACCCAATACGTTGCACTATTTCTTTTTAGGTCTGTCAAAATGCGAACATGAAATTCGTGAACTGAGAATTTGTTCAATTAAGTATTAACACACCACGAATACAAGAGGAACTTAATGTTCTACGAGACGATTCCCGAAGATATGCAAATATCCTAATTTGTTATTCTACGATTAAAACTAAAGAAAAAAGTTCATTTAAACATAGGTCCGCAAATGTTCAGTTACGGAGTTACGGCTAATAAAAAAGTTTTGCCTGAAATTTAGCAACTTCGCTAATATGAAGCCATCGAAAAACTGTACGAGGTTAAAGTAAAGCACTATTTCCATTCATTTTGGTGTTATTGATTTGGCGAATCTAATAATACGTGTCCCAGACGTGTATTTGCAGTAGTTTTCCAGAATATCCAGAGAAGCAAAGATTATTATGCAAGTAAATTTCTTTACTTTCCATTAACAATGTAGAAATGTTTATGTTATTATTGGCAACCGTTTATGAGTTGTTTCAGGTGTTTCCTAACGAGTTAGTTTTCTGTATTGTTTAGTGTAAGCACATAGTAACATCAGTGTATTTAAGTGAAACCACATAATAACTGTTGTAGTTTGAAGATTATTTATGAAATAGGGATGCCTTTCATACTTACGACAGAGGAATACGCCGATATAGTGTTTGTTTATTGGGAATGTATTGTCAAATTGTATGTACACTATAGAACTTCCTTAACTCTGAACTTTGTTTTTTCCGGTTTAACATGAATGCACGTGTTCTATGGTATTAATAAAAGCAGATTATCTGACACATTTGTACAGTTTCAGTTAACTTTATTACCATCATTTTTCTAAAATTAAACTCTCTACAACCATCAATAAAATATCAGTCATCAGTAAAATATTCTCCTTCGCTATTTACAACAGACTGACAACACTGTGATAACTTTTAGGTTCCGCAATTGCAGAAATCATGTGATTTTATGCGAAAATCCGTCGATCAATGTTTTCAGCGCATATTTTCCGGAAAGGAAGTTGTTTGAAGGTTGGTCGATAGAAAGCGCAAAGATAAAGAACTGAGTGGGAAAGATATCGGATGTAAAAATTGGAAGCGGAATGACATCCCAACCCAACTCCTGTACAGTGTTTTCTTTTTTTCTCAGTCTTTCAGAATTCGGCTGGCTTTATCGTGGAGTAGCATCACTTTACGCCGTCTTCCTGATCGTTGTTCTTAGAATGCGTCTACAAGACGTCTCAGTTGTTGACAGTAGATGTCAACACTAAAGATTACACCTCCGGGAAGCAATCCGTGGTATACCACACCGTCGCTGTTCCACCAGACTTATAACATTATCTTTTGTGGCTGCGTGCAGATCCTTGTTCCGGGAGTTGCTGCTTTGTTTGCGCTCAGCTATTCCTTTGTTTAACTTGCGATACAAGAAAGGAATGTTCGGTGTTGTTCATGAGCCAACTGATGACGAGCAAGCAGAGATGCACGTATGGTCACCCCTAACTTTTGTGATTTTGGCTTAGAGCATGTGGTACCCATAAACCTGCTTTTTGAAACTTTCCCAATGCATGCAAACGTCGCACATATGCCAGTTCTCAAGTGCAGTGACTTGGATCATTGTGGATCAATATGTTTAAATCATCTTCATTAAATCCTGAAGGTCTTCTTGAATGAGGAGAGATACGAATGTCCAACGACCATTTCTGTCGTCCTCTATCCAATGGAATTATCCCCTTACACGCCACAAATGTTTCTCGCTGCGTCTGCTGGTGTCACCTCTCTGTTGGACTCAAACAGAAGAATTTGTTGGGAATGACCCGATTTCTCCACTTGGCAGTCCGTTTTCTAGCGTCCACGGCTCCGTTCACTATCCCTAAGTGGCAAAATGACCATATGTAAACCCAAATAGCAACCGTGAGCTACAAATAAAAATATGATCGTTAACAAATAAACCCATCACAACCGGAATATCAACAAGCAAAACAAAATCATTACGATCTTATGCACCAATGTAATAATTCGTATAAATTACTCCCTTGCGCCTACAATAGCACAATGACGTCTTAGGCAAAACAAATGATATCGATTACATATTCCTAGATTTCCAGAAGGCTTTTGATACCGTTTCTCACAAGCGACTGTTAATAAAATTGCGTGCATATGGAGTGTCGTCTCAGTTGTGTGACTGGATTCGTGGTTTCCTCTCAGAGAGGTCAGAGTTCGTAGTGATAGACGGTAAATCATCGCGTAGAACAGACGTCATATCTGGCGTTGCGCTAAGTAGTATCATAGGCCCCCTGCTGTTCCTGATTTATGTAAATTATCTAGGTGATATTCTGACCAGCCCCCTTAGATTGTTTGCATGTGACGCTGTAATTTACCGTCTAGTAAACTCATCAGAAGATCAATTCCAATTACAAAATGATCTAGAAAGAATCTCTGTGTGGTGCGAAAAGTGGCAATTGGCACTAAACAAAGAAAAGTGCGAGGCCATTCACATGAGTTCTAAGAGAAATCCGATAAATTTTCGGTGTGCGATAAATCACACAAATTTAAGGGCTGTTAATTCGACTAAATACCCAGGAATTACAATTACGAGCAACTTAAATTGGAAAGACCACATAGATAATATTGGGGGAAGGCGAAACAAAGACTGCGCTTTGTTGGCAGAACATGCGAAGATGCGACAAACCCAGCAAAGAGACAGCCTACATTACACTTGTCCGTCCTCTACTGGATTTCTGCTGCGCGGTATGAGATCCTTACCAGGTAGGATTGACGGAGGATATCGAAAAAGTGCAAAGAAGGACAACTCGTTTCGTGTTATCGCGCAATGGGGGTGAGTGTGTCACTGACATGATACGCGAGTTTGGGTGGCAGTCACTGAAACAAAGGTGGTTTTCTTTGCAGTGAGATCTCTTCACGAAATTTCGATCACCAACTTTCTCTTCCGAATGCGAAAATATTTTGTTGACACCCACCTAGGTAGGGAGAAATGATCATCATAATAAAATAAGAGAAACCAGAGCTCGAACGGAAAGATTTAGGTGTTCCTTTTTCCGATGCGCCATTAGAGAGTGGAATGTTAGAGAGGTAGTCTGAAAATTGTTCGATGAACCCTCTGCCAGGCACTTAAGTGTGATGTAGATGTAGATGCAGATGTAGATGTATCCAGTGTGTGTTCAACCAATGTTCACGCTTTATTAGCCTCGAAGTTACTAGCAGTTCATATCTGATTGTACTTTGTCATAGAAGGAAGTTCTAATGGCATGCAAATTGGGCATTGTCAGATCAAAGCGCCGAAACGACATTCTTATATGGTGATATCCAGTTCCTCGCACATGCGGCGTCCCCTTGTACAGCGGCTACCGGTGAGGCGGCCGTGTCGGTTGGGTAGCCGGTCTGCAGGCGGCGCAAGATCGCGCGCTGCGGCTCGGCCGGGCTAGGGTCTGCTGAGTGCGGCTCGTCGCGGCGCGGCGCCTCGCAGGTGGCGACTTGATTCAGTGGTCGCGTGCCGGGCGCCCATATCCCGGCCAGCAGAGCCCGGCCTGCGCCCGGCCGACGCCGCAACCTCTTATCGGCGGGCACCTCCTCCACTGGCGCGTATAAATAGCAGCCGAGTCATTACCATTATCCGACATGACTGGCGCCGACACAAGCGCTCAGCGTCAGCCGCGCCGCGCCCAAACTCCCGCCGGTGGACACCGACACCGCCGCGGGGCGGACGGTCAGCACAGGAGCGGCCGGTGTCACTCCTCCCACGCAATAGAACTACTTCGAGGGAAAGATACTATCATAAACTTTCGCAGTTTAACTTTGCTCCGAGTTTCGTAATTGCTCGCCTCAATTTTCCGCACATTTTGTCAGCCAGTAACAGCAACGGTAGAAGGATAATCGGCTGGCTTTGCTTTCAGTCAGGGGTGTTCGCGATGGTAACAGTTAAACTTACGTCCTACAGTTAGCTTATTTTATCCGAAAGTTGGAATTTATGTACACTTAGCAGGTCATTAGCTACGAAGTCTTTCGCAACTGAGTCCTTGGATAAATAATTGTCGGTTTACTTGCTGCGTCTGATTCTGATAAGATCCTGAGCTTTCGCTCATTGCCTCCACCATCGTCGTCAGGGTCTAAGTCAGCCGTGAAATATTTTTTTTTTTTTCATCTTCCTCACCCAATGTGGTCGGGGCGACCTGGGGTGAGGGAAGAGGGAGGGACACCTTCTACGGTACCTAACCTTCAGCCTGGAACATTTACAGAAATTAAGTCAATAAACCTATTTATATAAGTTGTACACGTTGCAAGGGCGGTCTGTAGCCAAGAAAGCGTTTTGAAATATTTTTATTTAAAAAAAAATTAAAGCAATAGCAGCTCATGCTTGCAAAAAAGGAGTCTTCTGACCTAGCTTTCGGCACTGCTATGAGTGCCTTCATCAGAATTAAAACTCTCAAAGTGTTCCATAAAGTAATTACAAAATTATAGGAAAACATTTTTAAGTGTAAATACTAACTAGTAGCACAAAAAAGAAACAGCCTTACATGTCATGTATAAAACTAAATATCAAGAGATAAAGCTTCAGTCACGGAATTTTTAAAACAAGTTACGTAGCAGGCAAGGCACTATGGGCCGCTGACACCCCCCGAGCTACGGAAGCATCAGACTGAGGCGCCCCCGTTAGCAATTGTGGGCAGGTGAACATTACACCAAGAGTGCCACAAATACAAACAGGCTATTTAACATTCAAAATATAGACAGACGAATGTTACGATGGTTATTATTTTGTACATGAAGTAAAAGCAACAATTGTAGCTGACAGCAGCAGACACGATAACAACTTGTCTACATGAGAGCTTACAAATACAGCTTAAACGCTGAAAACGCCATTTAGGAAATACATAGGGAGCTGAATACTTCAGCGAGCAGAAAAATGGTATAACATAAAATGCAGTCAGTGTAAACCATTTAATAAAAAAATTATGAGTCGACTTCGATAACTCCACGAGGGAACACGGAATCATACATCAAGTAACGGCTTTATACCATTCTGAAGGCACTCATCGCAGTGCCGAAACGTAGATGAGAAGACTCCTCATTGGCGAGCATGGGTTGATAGTGCTTTAATTTTACTTTGTAAACGGTCGCTGACCACGCGGCCAGGTTAAAACATAAAATAAAAAATATTTTGATTTCCCCAGTGACCACTTTCGACACAGTGTCTTAGGGTCTTCAGGAAATAATATTAGTGTGCATGACTTGCACAACCATAATGTGGGCACACTCCATTTATGAAACAAAGGAGCCACACTTATTTATGTACGCACAAGTTTAAATTTTTGTAATACAATGTACAGACGTTTATAAGGATAAATGTGGTTTTCAAAGTTGTAGTTTAAGAAGGAAACAAGAAGTCTGACAGCTAAAGATAAAAAGACAAAACTGACATTTTAGAACTTTAAAATGACGGTTGGCGTTTGAAAGAACCACAGCCCTTTAACTTTGTAGTTGAAGGGCCTGCGCTGGGTGAAGAAGTTGAGCGGAGATTAAACATTATGACGATTGTGGGTATACATTTATAAGCCGTGGGGTGGTATATATAAAGAGAGCAGCTGGTAAGGTGGATAAAGACAAAAAGGAAGAATGAGTTTATTGCGGGGGGGGGGGGGGGCATTTATACCAGGACGGGAAGGGAGGGAGTGAAACGTAAGAGAACGAGAGAAGGGGGAGCCATTATGTGCAGACGAAATAACTGGGAGAAGCTATAGCTCGTAAGATGCATAAAAATTGGAGCCGTTTTCATTCTCTGGAAGATGGAGTCGGCTGAAGTTCCGACGGGATAGGATGTGTAGCGTTTGTAGCTAAAAGCTCAGTTGGATGTGTTTATAAAAGTGCGGCAGCATACTGGGATTGGTTGATATGAGAGGAAACAATAGAGTTATTAAAATCTAGTTTGTAGATGGTATAGGAGATACTGACGTGTTCGATGTGCCTGAGAAGAAGTGAGAAGTTGATGAGGTGGCAGAAGATCCACATAGGGAAGATAGTTGAATGCGAAAAGCTTGACGGAGTGCACGACGTTCGCAGATGTAGTGGGACTTATAGGGCAGATATCCACGCGACATTTGCGTAGGAGAAGATAGGACGGATGAATATTTTGTACGTGGGGAGAATAGTGGTGCGGTGTAAACCCCAAGTTCGGCCAGTTAGTAGTTTCATGAAACTGGCGAGGCTCCCACTTTTATGTGCAGAGGGCGGCTTCTAATTGGCTCGGTTAGGAAACGTCGATGTTACGGAAATGTGGTGAACTGACGTAGCCCCCTCTGGATTCATCGATTATGTTTGCGTTCTCTCTCCAGGATCACTTGCAGCCTATTCACTGTCATCTGGCGGTAAACTACGAGAAGTGTTTCTCTATGTTCTTTGGTGATCAAGTGCACCCTTCCATAGCATAGCGGGTGTTTCTATTAAGATGTGTTCACATAGTCTAATGCAACTTTTTCTTTCGTCAGAGTCGCAATAGTTTAATATGTGAAATGGAACCCTCTGTTTTTCAAACAATATCTTTGTGTATTTTACAGCATTTGCTCGGGCTCCGCTGTCATTCCTGTATTTCAAGCCAAGTGGATACTTATCATAGGGATCGGCAGAAATCCTACCGACAACATTTGTACCCCGATAAAGTTGGCCTCAGAGTGCCAGCGATTTATAACACCCCTCATGGAAAAAGTTATTGGAACCATTCTATATCGTTATCGTTACTATGAGGAAAATTCTTGATGATAGCACAGTGCTGCCGAAAGGCGTCATGCTAATGAATAGTAGTAAATACTGACTGACGCAGAAAAAATTGTTTTATAATTTGTAACACATTCGCTGACCTCAATAAATTCCACAACGTGGATAAATTTCAGAGTGATTTCTTGGTATACACTCCGGAAACATGTCAATAGTCGTAAACATTTTTTTGTCAATTTCCTTACGGTATTCTGTGTTATTAAACTTACATTGTCAACTATCGTTTCCTGTAATTGGTAACGAAGGGCGGTATTCAAGAGATACGTGATTGCCCCCACCATGGCTCTATTTGAGTCAACACATTTTACAGAGCCACAGATAAAACAGCTTCACTTTTCTCTGTTGGAGATTACGTGCCATTTTTTGGCATGGCTTTCCGTAGCCCTGCGAACCCACATGCACTGCTCTTTGACGCATCTTAGTACTGAGGTATTGGTCGGTTCACCAATTTCCTTCAGTCTCACGCAGCTGTCGATGAAACTACTACGAAGGTTTTTATAAATAATACTATATATTCACTCTGTTAGTATTATAGTGATGCGAAGTAGGAGAATATATTTCAAAAATGCAGCATTTATTAGGCACTGTTATCTGTTACTTGTGTGAGTTACAACTTCTTATAAAATATCTTTCTGCAGAGTCCAATACAAACACTGGAAAGGTCCACACGTTACTTTTCTACTGCTTTGTCCGTCTTCTCTCACCACTGAAATTCTACAGAAATTATTATGTATTTTTACTATATAATATCTACTTTCTATATAATTTATTCGGAAGATAATGTGTAACTTCTGAACTTTTGAACATCTGTCTTTGTCTGTCTGTGTCCTCAAAAAATAGGTATGCAAACAGTTTCATTTGTCTGAAATTCCAAATAAAATCGGTGACCAGGCATCTGTGTTATAAAATGTATTGAATTTGGTTAATTTTTCAAGTGATATCATATGAGTTTCAATTACTATCTGCAATGTACCTGTGCGTGTTGTGATCTTTTCTTGTGTTAAAGTCTTAACCAAACACCAGTAACTTCAGTAGATACGGAAAGTAAGACCTGTTCGGTGGCGAAATAAAACTGCTTTGAAAATAAAGATACACCTCCCTGTTGCTTCTGTACATAGCTGCAGTTCCAACTTAGCCATTTCTCTTAGCGTTGTACCAACTTTCCAATACCGACATCACACGAGTCAGCTGCCTGTTCTTTCCGCCAATTCTCTACGCTGGTCTAAGCACGTCGGCTGCACCAGAAGGTTGTCTTCACAGCTAGTCGTTCATGTGAGCGGAGGTGAAACTCGAGGGGAGCCAATTAAGGGCTGTAGTGTGGGTGATCAAATACTTCACGTCGAAAACGCTGCAGGAGCATCTTAATTGCCGCTGCAGAGTGCGGCCGAAACGCATGACAGTCAATGTCATGTGGGCTGCATGACATCAGGCTAAATCTCTTACCAGGTCCTCACACTTGGTGGGAGACATTATTTTCTGGGTGTCCTTACGTGCTCACCGCGCGCTCAGAACCGAAAAGAGAGATGTGACACACTGTCCAACACATCTGTGCAAAGCTCCATCGGATTTTCACGTGGGTTCCATGCATCCGACCAGACCTCACGTTCCGAATAGACTTCCTAAATTCTCAACGGAAAGTGACGGCACAAGAATGTTCACATAACTTAGGGAATGCAGCCGAGTGACGTTGTCGACAACCACCGATATATTTTGACCTGAACACACCATGTCATTTTCAAGGCTCAGTAAGCACTTCGCGTGGGAGTTTAAAACCTCGTCTTGAAGAGAAAGATAATACACACACACACACACACACACACACACACACACATAAGCATGCGCAACTCATACACACACACACACACACACACACACGCGCGCGCGCGCGCACACACACACACACACACACACACACACACACACACACACACACATACATACACTGTAAACACTAGCGCCATGATCAACCCCAGAAGATGTCGATAGTGAAAATTACTAAACACTTGTCGAAATATCGGCGGTTGTCGATGGAATCACTCGGCTGCATGCCCGTAAGTTGTTTCGGACATTGTATAAGTCGAGAAAAACTCAAGAGACTACAATAAGTTTCCCACGGATAGCAAACCAAATCTGTTAAAAGCATATAACGAGACACAATGCTGCCAGACGCTTTCACATACTGGAGCTGGTAACTACCCTTTACCGTTTACCGAGAGGGCAGAATACTAGCAGAATCTCTTAACCTGACCTAATTTCTCATTACTACGGTTGTCAGTGGCTTAGTAATTCGTTCAACACACACTACAAAAGATGGTGTTTATCATTTACCCGATGCCTGACAGGTATAAAATTTCTAATTTCATCTCAAATTGTTTTCGTAGGTAACTCCTTGTTTCCATAAAAAGAAAACTAGTAACTTATTGTAGTACAGAACTCAAAGCTATTTACTTTTTAGAAAATTTTTAGAATGTTTCGTTCGTAACAGAAACAGTACCAAATTTGGTATCATTTTAGTAAGTTACGTAATTTTTAAATGTCCAACATGTACACCGTGGAAAAACTGTGATATAGATGTGAATATACACTCCTGGAAATTGAAATAAGAACACCGTGAATTCATTGTCCCAGGAAGGGGAAACTTTATTGACACATTCCTGGGGTCAGATACATCACATGATCACACTGACAGAACCACAGGCACGTAGACACAGGCAACAGAGCACGCACAATGTCGGCACTAGTACAGTGTATATCCACCTTTCGCAGCAATGCAGGCTGCTATTCTCCCATGGAGACGATCGTAGAGATGCTGGATGTAGTCCTGTGGAACGGCTTGCCATGCCATTTCCACCTGGCGCCTCAATTGGACCAGCGTTCGTGCTGGACGTGCAGACCGCGTGAGACGACGCTTCATCCAGTCCCAAACATGCTCAATGGGGGACAGATCCGGAGATCTTGCTGGCCAGGGTAGTTGACTTACACCTTCTAGAGCACGTTGGGTGGCATGGGATACATGCGGACGTGCATTGTCCTGTTGGAACAGCAAGTTCCCTTGCCGGTCTAGGAATGGTAAAACGATGGGTTCGATGACGGTATGGATGTACCGTGCACTATTCAGTGTCCCCTCGACGATCACCAGTGGTGTACGGCCAGTGTAGGAGATCGCTCCCCACACCATGATGCCGGGTGTTGGCCCTGTGTGCCTCGGTCGTATGCAGTCCTGATTGTGGCGCTCACCTGCACGGCGCCAAACACGCATACGACCATCATTGGCACCAAGGCAGAAGCGACTCTCATCGCTGAAGACGACACGTCTCCATTCGTCCCTCCATTCACGCCTGTCGCGACACCACTGGAGGCGGGCTGCACGATGTTGGGGCGTGAGCGGAAGACGGCCTAGCGGTGTGCGGGACCGTAGCCCAGCTTCATGGAGACGGTTGAGAATGGTCCTCGCCGATACCCCAGGAGCAACAGTGTCCCTAATTTGCTGGGAAGTGGCGGTGCGGTCCCCTACGGCACTGCGTAGGATACTACGGTCTTGGCGTGCATCCGTGCGTCGCTGCGGTCCGGTCCCAGGTCGACGGGCACGTGCACCTTCCGCCGACCACTGGCGACAACATCGATGTACTGTGGAGACCTCACGCCCCACGTGTTGAGCAATTCGGCGGTACGTCCACCCGGCCTCCCGCATGCCCACTATACGCCCTCGCTCAAAGTCCGTCAACTGCACATACGGTTCACGTCCACGCTGTCGCGGCATGCTACCAGTGTTAAAGACTGCGGTGGAGCTCCGTATGCCACGGCAAACTGGCTGACACTGACGGCGGCGGTGCACAAATGCTGCGCAGCTAGCGCCATTCGACGGCCAACACCGCGGTTCCTGGTGTGTCCGCTGTGCCGTGCGTGTGATCATTGCTTGTACAGCCCTCTCGCAGTGTCCGGAGCAAGTATGGTGGGTCTGACACACCGGTCTCAATGTGTTCTTTTTTCCATTTCCAGGATTGTATATATACACACACACATCAAAAAAAGATTTGCATCACCCCAGTTCCCAGAACTCCTGAAGATAGATGTTGACTGTGGATACTGTATCACAGACACAGTCCCTTTGACTGTTCAGAGATGTTACTAAACCTGCCCAAAGATTAAACATTTCACCGGGAAGGAGATACACGGCTCGTGTTATCTGTAGTTCAACCATGCCTAGACGGTCAATACCGTGGTTCGATCGCGTCCGCATTGTTACTTTTTTGCCAGGAAGGACTCTCAACAAGGGAAGTGTCCAGGCGTCTTGGAGTGAAGCAAGGATATGTTGTACGGGCATGGAGGAAATACAGAGAGACAGGAACTGTCGACGACATGCCTCGCTCAGGCCGCCCAAGGGCTACTACTGCAGTGGATGACCGCTACCTACCGATTATGGCTTGGAAAAACCCTGACATCATCGACACCATGTTGAATAATGCTTTTCTTGCAGCCACAGGACGTCGTGCTTCGGCTCAAACTGTTCGCAATAGAGTGCACGATTCGCAACTTCACCCCCGACGTCCATGGCGAGGTCCATCTTTTCAACCACGACATCATGCAGCGCTGTACAGACGGGCCCAACAACATACCGAATGGATCGCTCAGCATTGGCATCACGTTCTCTTCACCGATGAGTGTCGCATAAGCCTTCAACCAAACAATCGTCGGAGACGTGTTTGGGGGCAGCCCGGTCAGGCTGAACGCCTTAGACACATTGTCCAGCGAGTGCAGCAAGGTGGAGGTTCCCTGCTGTTTTGGGGTGGCATTATGTGGGGCCGACGTACGCCGCTGGTGGTTATGGAAGGCGCCGTGACGACTGTACGATATGTGAATGCCATCCTCCGACCGAAAGTGCAGCCATATCGGCAGCATATTGCCGAGGCATTAGTCGCTGCACCATCGTGCACATCTTGTGAATGACTTCCTTCAGGATAACGACATTGCTCGAGTGGCCAGCATGTTCTCCAGACATGAACCCTGTCGAACGTGCCTGGGATAGATTGAAAAGGGCTGTTTATAGACGACGTGACCCGTCAACCACTCTGAGTGATCTACGCCGAAATGCCGTTGAGGAGTGGGGCAATCTGGACCGACAGTGCCTTGATAAACTTGTAGATAGTATGCCACGACGAATACAGGCATGCATCAGTGGAAGAGGACGTGCTATTGGGTATTAGAGGTACTGGTGTGTACAGTAATCTGGACCAGCACCTCTGAAGGTCTCGCTGTATGGTGGTACAACATGCAATGTGTGTTTTCAAGAAAAAAAAGTGCTGAAACGAAGCTTATTCCAGATTTCTGCCGGCCGCGGTGGCCGCGCGGTTCTAGGCGCTTTAGTCCGGAATCAAGTGACTGTTATGGTCGCAGGTTCGAATCCTGCCTCGGGCACGGATGCGTGTGATGTCCTTAGGTTACTTAGGTTTAAGTAGTTCTAAGTTCTAGGGGACTGATGACCTCCGGTGTTAAGTCCCATAGTGCTCAGAGCCATTTGAACCATTTGAACCAGGTTTCTGTATAGATTCCTGAACTTTTGAAACCGAGGTGGTGCAAAAGTTTTTTTGATGTGTGTAGATGTGAATGTAGATGTAGAAAAGGATTATATTGCTACGTTGTCCCTAACAATTCAAGACCAGCTTTTCGAATACTGTGGAATTTAGTGATTGTGATGTACATTTAAGTGATAATTTAGCAGTTTTATAACAGGTTTACTTCTTTGAGTATTTATGTAAAAATTATTGTGAAAATGTTATGTTACCATGAAGTACTGGGCATCGAGCCTGTCCACTTGTGGCTACACATATTTAGTTAACTACAAGAGCCTATCTAAAACTGATACTTCAATTTATTTTTATTATTGCAATAGAAGCACACTGTCCCCGCATCACCATAGAGATAATGGGAAATTACTTAATATCTGTTCCATGAATTGAGTTTCATTCTGTTCATAAAAAGTTTGATAGATCATCAGAAGAAAACCTTTTCGTTGAGAAGTCTGTGTAGATAGAGGAGGTCAAAACCCACGTATCAAACTCTGTATGTACAATCTCATCGTCCAAAAAACGCAAAACGCGAGTGTCAGAGAACAGTTGGACATAACATGTCGCTCTATTTTAATTTATAATTTTTTACCATTCTCCGGCAGAAGAATTGGACTGAGTATACTGTGCACGCAACGGAAACAAATCTGCTTTGTCGTGGCAAGAAAGAGTACAAACAAAGCAAACCGTCGAGCCAGCTGGCTCTCTGGGGAGCCAGTTGTGGTGTGCTGGCGGTGTAGCGGCTCTACTGCTGAAACTCCGGTGCCCACGCGATATGTCATGTCTTCAATTAGTTTTCCCGGCAGGTGGCTATTAGCGCGTGTTGCTCATGAATAAAGGCTGAACACAGAGAAACAAGCATCTTTGCAAACAGACTGGACGGCTGACTCAACCTCACAATTGCTACCGTGCTCACTCACAATATAGAGCAGTCGATTCTTGGTATGTTGATGTTTCTACCTATGAAGTACTTATGCACGATTTTTGTGTACCGTATATATAGACACCGCAGCCCCCCTTGCTCGTTAATGATACAACAGCAAGGTATTAAAAAAATCAGTTTAGCTGTAACATTCATCTTCTTTAAGTCACACGACTCTGCTTATGTCAGGGATTAGCTAATTATCCCCCAGTCGGTCAGATACTATAAAACGTTGTCAACGTCCATTTTAGAAATCAAAACGAATCCATCATTACCTTTAGGCAAGTATACCACTATTATGTTACGCCTATATGTAATTTCTTCATAAACCATTTCATTCTACACTCCTGGAAATGGAAAAAAGAACACATTGACACCGGTGTGTCAGACCCACCATACTTGCTCCGGACACTGTGAGAGGGCTGTACAAACAATGATCACACGCACGCCACAGCGGACACACCAGGAACCGCGGTGTTGGCCGTCGAATGGCGCTAGCTGCGCAGCATTTGTGCACCGCCGCCGTCAGTGTCAGCCAGTTTGCCGTGGCATACGGAGCTCCATCGCAGTCTTTAACACTGGTAGCATGCCGCGACAGCGTGGACGTGAACCGTATGTGCAGTTGACGGACTTTGAGCGAGGGCGTATAGTGGGCATGCGGGAGGCCGGGTGGACGTACCGCCGAATTGCTCAACACGTGGGGCGTGAGGTCTCCACAGTACATCGATGTTGTCGCCAGTGGTCGGCGGAAGGTGCACGTGCCCGTCGACCTGGGACCGGACCGCAGCGACGCACGGATGCACGCCAAGACCGTAGGATCCTACGCAGTGCCGTAGGGGACCGCACCGCCACTTCCCAGCAAATTAGGGACACTGTTGCTCCTGGGATATCGGCGAGGACCATTCGCAACCGTCTCCATGAAGCTGGGCTACGGTCCAGCACACCGATAGGCCGTCTTCCGCTCACGCCCCAACATCGTGCAGCCCGCCTCCAGTGGTGTCGCGACAGGCGTGAATGGAGGGACGAATGGAGACGTGTCGTCTTCAGCGATGAGAGTCGCTTCTGCCTTGGTGCCAATGATGGTCGTATGCGTGTTTGGCGCCGTGCAGGTGAGCGCCACAATCAGGACTGCATACGACCGAGGCACACAGGGCCAACACCTGGCATCATGGTGTGGGGAGCGATCTCCTACACTGGTCGTACACCACTGGTGATCGTCGAGGGGACACTGAATAGTGCACGGTACATCCAAACCGTCATCGAACCCATCGTTCTACCATTCCTAGACCGGCAAGGGAACTTGCTGTTCCAACAGGACAATGCACGTCTGCATGTATCCCGTGCCACCCAACGTGCTCTAGAAGGTGTAAGTCAACTACCCTGGCTAGCAAGATCTCCGGATCTGTCCCCCATTGAGCATGTTTGGGACTGGATGAAGCGTCGTCTCACGCGGTCTGCACGTCCAGCACGAACGCTGGTCCAACTGAGGCGCCAGGTGGAAATGGCATGGCAAGCCGTTCCACAGGACTACATCCAGCATCTCTACGATCGTCTCCATGGGAGAATAGCAGCCTGCATTGCTGCGAAAGGTGGATATACACTGTACTAGTGCCGACATTGTGCATGCTCTGTTGCCTGTGTCTATGTGCCTGTGGTTCTGTCAGTGTGATCATGTGATGTATCTGACCCCAGGAATGTGTCAATAAAGTTTCCCCTTCCTGGGACAATGAATTCACGGTGTTCTTATTTCAATTTCCAGGAGTGTATCTTCGGTCGCCTGATGCTAACTCTTCCTTGTGATTTACGTCTGCATATATTTGGTATTCCTAATCATTATCTTCTCGTCCTACTGCTTTTATGCTGTTCCCGTACGTTAAAATTGACTATATTCACATTAGTTTCCTTACTTATAGGTTTATTTTCATATATTGCCAGCCGGCCGAAGTGGCCGTGCGGTTCTAGGCGCTGCAGTCTGGAACCGCGAGACCGCTACGGTCGCAGGTTCGAATCCTGCCTCAGGCATGGACGTGTGTGATGTCCTTAGGTTAGTTAGGTTTAACTAGTTCTAAGTTCTAGGGGACTAATGACCTTAGCAGTTGAGTCCCATAGTGCTCAGAGCCATTTTTCATATATTGCCGTGGAAAATTTGGAAATTTGTGGTAAGTTCTACGGGACCAAACTGGTGAGGTAATCGGTCCCTAGCCTTACACACTACTTACTCTAACATAAACTAACTTACACTATGGAAAACACACACACCCATGTCCGAGGAAGGACGCCAAGACCGCGCGGCTACCTAGTGTAATGCTGTGAATATTCGGCAACATGATTCAGAAAATACGTTTCGCCACTTTGTATACGCAATACATTTGAGTTGTTAGTATCCATGTCTTAAATCCTGACAAAACATCTGCACTCGATTTTTATTTTATAGAAATTTACCGTGATTTGTTTCCTCAGTCTACATCAATATTTCTTTTATCGTGACGTTCGTCGTCTTGAAGTTCGTCTGTTTTATATTCGTTATCTATTCCATCTGTGTACATTACATTACTGAAACAGTTCTTTTACACAGGTTTCATGATTGCCATAATTTATTATGTAATTCTTTACTTTATTTAATACCCATGACTTTTAATTTTGTATTATCTGTTCCCAAGACATCGCTGCTATAGTCTAGAGCTACACTGCAGCACATTGCTAATTATCTTCGTCGCTTGGACATTATCCGCTGGTCGCCTGTCAGAAGCGTTGAGATCACTATGTATTGTCTGCTGCTTAAATTGAATCCTTCCATAGCGAAACACATTAAGACAAGTTCCAACAATTAAATAAAATCAGCTTCCACTGATATATTATTTTTTGCGTAGTTCAGGAAATTGAGTTTTTAAGCTCTGTCGTATCTTTCCCGTGGTTGATGTTCTCATCATCAAAGCATTACTCTTCGGGAAAAGGCCATATTCTCTTCGCCGTCTGGATTCTGTTCCTCCTTACCTCGTTGCCCCGCAAAATGGCAACACACAGATAAACAGGTGATACTCTATGCATGATATTCGGTGAGATTCGTGAAATATGTAGGTTTTCTACGCTCAGAATTCTTCTTAATGCCTGTGCTTCTCGACTTCGACAGATCCATTAAACCCGGATAAATGCGGTACGAACATTACTGCAGGATGGTATTCATATGCCTCAGGCATTTTTACTGCATGTCAGATACTGTATGGACGGAGTAGTCCTGGAAGTTTAATGAACCATGTATAATTTGCTTAATGATCTCGGAGGAAAGGTCATTAGTCCGTCAACATCGAGAAGTGTTAGGTTACATAACTGGTTGAGTGTATTGGTTGTCTCTAAAACTCTCCACGAAACTTGAAAACCGTATCTGAGAAACGCTTGTCCTGAGAACAAGGGCATCATTATCGGGCGGCTGCTCAACCTGCCACTTAATGACTTTTGCTTCGACACAAGTGGTGAACTGCACAGAAGAATGAAGTCATATTCATGGAGCGTTGCCCAACTGGTCTCCTGCAAAGCGAAGGTGCCCGTTCCTGGAACAGTCTTGTTCTGCGACACAAGTGTCTCTGCACCGTGTTTGCATGTCTCCTTTCTCCGACGTGCTATTTCACGAGGGCAGTAGGTGTTAAACTAACACACAAACAGCTGCAAAAAAAATAACGCTACGCACAGTGTCTATCTACCCCTCTAAAGTTATTTCAGAAAACATTTATGCTGTTTAAAATACAATACCTGGCAAAATACGTTCGGATATAAGATGGGTAGGGGGAATGAAACTTTGCTGGTTGAGATAGTGTGAGATGTCGGGTGCTTCACCCTTTTCTTTAGGCAGTGTATGTATAGTGAGAACAAATTCCTTATATTTCAACTGCGTTATGGAGTTCAGTCTAATAGGTTTGTTTATAAATAAATAAATCTTCGGCTACCAGTCACGATTTTCTTTATTTTACTATTCGCACGACGCGTTTCGAGAAATAATTCCCATTTTCAAGTGCGTTTTTTTGATGTGTGTTAAGCCATTTCTTTTGATGTTGTCAGTGTGTGTGAGTCTGCTTCATTTTGTTGACTTTTACTGTAATACATAAGAAACGCAAAATTATATCGTTGTTCGATACATACTTCAGGAGATACGATGTTATAAACATTGAGTTGCTTGAAAATGAAACTGCATGGCAAAATTCGTTGGAGATACTGGTGCAATATGAGAACAGCCGTGCGAGGAACACATTAAATATGTGAACTATATCTGACATGTGTGCACGTGGGTAAAACCACAGATTGAAGGCCCATCCTAAGCTCCTGTAATTATTTCAGCCAAATTTGGTTCACATACTAGTTACGATTTGGAAAGAAATGCTCTGACGGTAGTAACCACCAGACTCTTATTACAGTGGAACTGATAATGTGGAAAGAAAAAGGGAGGAAGGAGATATAAATACAGAGAGGGGAAGATGAAAATGGACACAGGCAGGGGGAAGGAGACGGACATCGACAGTGGGGATGAGATGAACACAAATTTGGTTGGGGGTGGGGGATAAGAGGGATAGTGAGAGGGAGAGAGGGACATACATAGAAGGGACAGAAGGAGTTCAACAGAACAGACAAAGAAACGTGTAGACGTACAGAGACTGGTGGGAGTAGGAGATGGATAGAGGAGCAGATGGATAGAAAGAGAGGCGAGGAGCAGATGGACAGAGAGATGGGCAGGAAGTGATGGACAGAGAGTGAGGGGGGGGGGGGGGGGGTTGGTGGAGCAGGTAGACAGAAACAGGCGCTGGAGAAGATGGCTAGGAAAGTGGAGGGGGAAGGGGAAAATGGGCAGTGATAGGGGGAAGGAGGAGATGGAATAATAGAAGATTGGAACAAATACGTAGCTGGGCAACGCAGAGTTGTCCACTAGTAGTCTACAAAAGGAAACTCGATTATTACTCCAAAACTGAAAATATACTGTTTTAAATGAATCTGCATAACAGAAGAGCTATTGAATATTCGGTGTTTAAACTTTTGATTCAAAAGGTAATTTCAGTCTGAAAGACATGTGTAAAATTTCCTCTTCACCTACAAGTGATTAACATGCCCCCTTTACAATAGGAAATCTAATAATACTACTAACGCACAATATCCTCTTGTCCAACGAATCTGAGTCATGCATCTGCTTTCCCCATCGTAAATCCTTCCGGACAGTGGCTTCTAGACACCTGATATTTGTGACTGAAGAATGATAGCGCTGAATAATTACAATTAGAAACAAATTTGTAACGACGTCAGCTCACTGTATATAGCTTTATCTCCTCGCACGGCAACATCCGTTTTCCGCCAGTTCATTTAAATACATTGCGAACAACAACGACAGATTCCAACTACCTTAAGGGACAGCAAACGCTACATTTCCTTCGGACAATGCCACTGGGTTAAGAACAACGTAATAAATATTCATCATTCAGTGTGGGCTTTCACAAGCGGTGTTCGCTTCAGCTGAGACTTCTGGGCTGCGAGGTCGTGGTCGTTACACAAGCCTATACCTTGACGTTACGGCTTCGACTGCGGGAGACGTGCTCAGAGGCAGAATGGTAACTCCATCAAGCGCTCGAGAGAGATCCAAATTTATGGAGCTGTACAGACGACATAACCATTTCTCACGTGACGCCGACAGCGTGATTATCTCTGGTTAGCACCATCATTCTCGATTAAAAGTAATCGATTGTCTTTTCGCGCACCCATATTTTATATACGTTAACACCTTCATCTTTCCTGATAAAATTATTGTAGAGTTTATAAATCCTAGTTCTCTTTCATAAGGAATCTAACCATCACTCAAAGCAAAAGACAGAGGTCTTGATGGACATGGCTAGTAAAATACAGAGCTGGTTTATTTACCTGGTGAGCTGAATCACTTATAATCAGCTTTCAAGAAAAATGGTTACTTCAGAAAGGAAGTGGATCTAGCCTTCGGGTCAGGAAAGGAAAAAGCCAGGGCTAAAGCTGAACAACGGTCACTACCTAGGAAAATGTTCCCCCTTTTATTAATAAGATTACAGATAGTATCGAGAAAAAGTTGGCTAAGTATGAAGTTGAAATGACTTTTAGGTCCAACAATAAAATAAAAAAATGTCTAAAGATGTACAGAATCCATTATGGATATCTGAGATATATAAAATTCCGTATACTTGTGGGAAAGTATACAATGGAACCACAGAAAGAAGTCTTAACACACTCTTAGAAGAACACAGAAGGAACTGTCACCTGGGTTTTTCAGTGAGGAAATGTAATGCATTACATAGCGCCCATATATTGAGAGGCAATAGAGATTTACAAGCACCATAATAATTCTAATAGAAAAGAAGATTTAAACCAGACAAGATATGGATCTCGACTTTACGCTAACAGAATTATGTTGATTATTTTTAATCGGTGCCAGCATAGGGAATCATGCCATCAGTTACGTGATGGATGATAGTGCCCTCCACACAGCTCTATAATTTCGGGTGCTCCACGAGCGTTTAATGCAGTTGCTGTTTCACCTCCGAAGATGTTTCCCGCAGTCAGAGACGGAACCTCAGTGAAGAGTTTTATGTATCGACCGCGGACTCTCAACTCAGAAGTTTTGATTAAAATACTAAGTACTGTTAGCTAGGAAGTAATCACTCCAATTACCTACCTGCCCGCGTATCAAGACTTAAGTGTTTCATTTACTAGGTGGAACAGCATCGTATGCTTTCCGGTATTCAAGAAACAACGTGTTCGTGTAATCCCCGAAAACATACTCCAAACTAATGATATATGAGAATTACGGAAAAATGCACTCCATACTCAAACTGAGTTTACCACGACAGGGTACGGTACGAGCACAGTAATTGATTGATTTCAGCAGCGAACTAGAACTCGATCCATCCATCTTCTCTGATGCTTCCTTCACGTACTTCAGCGAATTGACACGCAGTATCTAAACACAGATTCATCACAATTAACTTTAACAGAATCTTGATCACTTGATGGATGCTGTAAGTCAGGGTGCATTGGCTCTCCAGCAGTCTCGTGACAGATTGTGCTGGAGCAGCTTTCGGAGGTTGGGAGTGACGGCAAGCTGTGAGTTGGGGAGTGTGGTGGTTTGGGATTGGGTAGGGGAAGGCTTTAGCTAAAAAGTACTCGATGACCTTGAGGCTAGAGTACCGTTTATACTAGGGGAGCCTGAAAAGTGACGCACACATGCTTGCAGAACACGAACGAAAAGACTTTGGGAAATGCGCCAAGCGGCATATAGAAGGGATCCATCCCCCCCCCCCCCCCCCTACTCCATTACACACATGCGCAATTTGAATGCGTTGCGTCCATCTAGTGTATTTTGAGTAGCGAGAGTATTGAGACGTTTTCAAGCGCTATGTCAACACGAGTTAAACAGCGTGCTATGACTGAATTTTTAACTGTTGAAAAAATGACTATTAGTGAGATTCATTGCCGTTTAAAGGTTGTTTATGGTGATGGTACTGTGGATAGGTCTACTGTAAATCGATGAGTAGTAAAATTCCGTAGTTACGAGCCTGGAAAAGTCATTATTGTTGATGAAACAGGCAGCGAAAGTACGATTACTGCCACAGACGATAAACATCGCAGAACTTGTCGACGATTTGATTTAAAATGAGCGCCGAATCACTCAATAGCGTATCGCACCTCCGACGTCGAGTTTGTCGTGTTTGAGGCACCTTGTGTCAATAAACATTGTTACAACATGACAATACTCCTTCACACAACGCTCGTATCTGAAGAGGCTCTGCGAAACCTAAAGTTTGAACCGATTTTACTTCATTAGTCCCGCCACCTTGCACCATTCGATTTTTATTTTTTCCTCTACTCAGTGGAGACCTCAGGGGTAATAATTATGCCTCGGACCATGTGATGATGACAGTGTCATGTCCTGGATTAGAGACAAATATGAAGAATTTTTCAGTGAAGGAATGAAAAAAAACTTGTTACATGCTGGAAGAAATGCATTATTCGTAACGGTGACTATGCTGAAAAATAAATAGGAATTCTGAAGCTTAAGAACTGTGCTGTAACGAACTTTTCGCCCAGTCTTCATAACTGTTTTTGTCCGTGTTCCTACAAGCATGTGTACATTAATTTTCTTCCTATCCTCGTAACACTAATTTCTTAGTTTTGTAGAAAATTCATACAAAACGAAATTCACGTCCACTTTTATTGCTTCTTAATTTCTTATGTACTTTAAAAATAAAATTCTTATCTAATGTTAAATCTGATACCGTGAATAGTGGGATGTGAATATTAAGCGATCCCAGGTGACAAGTGAACAGCAGGAAACATATTGTTAACCCCGCAGAATACGTTACCTGTATCAACAGACACTCCTTGCATAGCGCTCTATTCACTAATAGTTTCCTGTACACGTCACCGATAATTAGTAAACCGTGTTCTCTGCACTGTTTCAGTGTGTTGGTTAAATATGGGACGGAGACAATGCAATCAGTACAGAAAGGAGGCGTACTATCCAAAGCTGCTATCGTCAACGAAGTGACCACGTTTACCATATTTTCATGGATATTTGCATACCATTCTTGTGTTAACTAAAATGCTGGATTAACAGAAACATGCCACAGACTTGTTATAATATTTTCTTCAGTCTGAATGACAATAGACTGCTAAAATTCGAATAAGCGAATACCCATGCGAAAATTTTGTTCGCGGTTTACTTTCCAATGTGCGAAAGTTACACAGCCAAAGCCATGTACTTGTAACAGATTCTTCACTTATTTCATAACCTTCAGTTGTCTCCCATATCTACTGCAATAACTTTCCTTCTGTTACAATTTTTTTATTATCTAAATTGTTGTAGGCTTCATATTGTTACTGAAATACATTGTCCAACAGATGAAAATAGCGCCAACGGTGATCTGACAACCCTCATACATCTCTGTTAGTTTGTTTCTTTTCATTCATTATGTGAACAATGCCACATTAGTGTTCATTCAAACTGTATTTTAGATGTTGAGAATTATTTCAGCAATCCCTGTCCTCATTTGTTATAACTTCAAGGAAGGAGTAGAAAAAATTAATAAAACCTGACCTTGGTCTTATAGACGGTATATCAAAGTGCTAATCCTGAAGCGACCCATTTCATATAGGCGTGGAATGCATTTCTCATTCAGATGGTGGAGTTATCAGAAACATGTTAATTGCATGAGGTGATTCACTAAATTGAGGTATAGCCGAGCTTTGATTTTGTGGGAGATCCTTAATGCAGAAAGATTGAGTTGCCTTGAACATCGTATTATTTGGCACCATCTAACAGTCAGGGGAGAAGGAAGACGAAAAATTGCGTCTGCTATTTGCACATATTCAAACTGAACACTATTAACACTTTTAGATCATTTGATCATTTGTGAGTGTTTTATTGACTGATTTAAAACAAGGAAACAGAATCAATAGCTTTTAACTATAGTTAACGTTGTTACCGCTTTCAGACAGGAGACCGTCAGACAACAGTTAAGGCCGAGACAACATGTGCTTCATAGTACAATAATACCGATCTCACGATAGACCTGGCCTTCTGACCGACGTTGACAACTACATTAACTTTAAAAGAGTGTGATTCAGCCAGGTATTTATTTATTTATTTATTTATTATGCAGTGAAGACATATCTATCACTGTATTCCCATACACATGAGTTCGAAAATAATTGTTCCATTTATTCATGATGAAGTAACGGCCAGCAGACGTTAGTTCAGATTGTACACAGTTTCTGTTCCATTAACGATTTTTCGTTGCAGTGTTCTTAGCAATGGAATTGTCAGCGAACTTTCGTCTTCAACAAAAGTTGTTCCCCATGACGTGACCTATAACTCTAGACATCTGACCCAAACTCTTGGGAACACTCTATACGAGGTGCGGCTAGAAAAAAAACGGACTGATGCTGGAAAAAACATTTATTTACAATTATTTACAATTTCATGTTATCTCCTTCAATGTACTCTCCTCCTCGGTCTCTACACCGCTCCATACGAATTTTCCACTGTTCATAGCAATGCTGCAGATCATTTTCGGTAAGTCCATACATTACTTCTGTCGCTTTTTCTTTTACTGCTTCAACAGTCTCAAATCTAGTTCCTTTCAAAGCTGACTTGACTTTAGGGAAAAGAAAAAAGTCACAGGGGGCCAAATCAGGTGAGTAGGGTGGATGATCTAAGATGGGAATGCTGTGTTTTGCCAAAAACGTCTTCACTGACAACGCACTGTGAGCTGGGGCATTGTCTTGGTGAAGGATCCATGACTTTTTTCTCCACAAGTCGTTCCGTTTTCTCCGTACTCGCTCACGTAGGGTAGCCAGGACGCTATTGTAGTAATGCTGATTCACTGTTTGTCCCTCTGGTACCCAATCAATGTGCACAATCCCTTTGATGTAAAAAAAAACAATCATCATTGCCTTGAATTTCGATTTTGACATTCGTGCTTTTTTTTGTCGTGGAGAACCAGGAGTTTTCCAATGCATCGATTGGCGTTTAGTTTCGGGATCGTAAGTAAAAAACCACGATTCATCGCAAGTAATAACATTTTGTAAGAAGGTGGGATCACTTTCAGTGTTTTCCAGGATGTCAGAACAAATCATTCTTCGGCGTTCCTTCCGTTCAATTGTGAGACACTTTGGAACCATTTTTGAACACACTTTGTTCATGTTGAAACTTTCATGAAGAATCTGCCTAACACTTTCCTTGTCAACTCCTGTTAACTCAGACACTGCTCTGATTGTTAAACGGCGATCTTGTCGAACAAGTTTACCGATTTTTTCAATGTTTGCATCAGTTTTTGCTGACAATGGTCTGCCAGTGCGAGTGTCATCACTGGCGTCTTCGCGGCCATCTTTAAATCGTTTAAACCACTCAAACACTTGTGTTCGCGATAAACAATCATCGCCGTACACTTGTTGTAACATTACAAACGTTTCACTTGCAGATTTTCCTAGTTTGAAACAAAATTTGATGTTAACACGCTGTTCTTTCTGTACACTCAACATTTTCCGACGCACAGACAAAACGTCAACTACTTAAAACAGACGCCACGGGCAGACTGAGTGCAGGAGGCAGATGAAACTCGAGCAGTAGGCGGAGCGAGAGTCACGTGACAGACCACGCGACTTTCAGCCTTATTGCATTCGTTTTATTGTTTCACCAGTACTAGTCCGGTTTTTTTCTAGCCACACCTCGTATACATCCTGAAAGCTGAACAGTGACCTCCCTGTAACACATTCACGGAGTACCCCCTAAATTACTTTTATATTTAAAGGTTTATCATAGTTAAGCTAATGATACCCGTAAGGAAGTCAACAGTTAAGTGAGAAAAGCTGGATCGATATTCCGTCAATATTTTATGTACTACGTAGCACTGAGCAGCACCATCGAATACCTTCCGTAAGGGGAGTAATACTGTATCAAGCTGGATGTCGTTTTGGATCGTAAGGAAAAACGGAGCAAACTGTTCACAAGATCTCTGTTTCACGAATTATCTCCAAAAATATCATAGTGCACGAAAATAAATCGTGATCCATAATTCCACAATATTCAGATATTAACAGTATAAGTCTACAGTGATGCCCATTTGCATGACAATCCCCCTCTGAAAGTAGACTGACTCGCGCCATTTTGCCAGTCATTTGTAGTGCTTTCTTGCCCCACATGTCATTTCACGTACAATGGTGCAGGCCCATTTTAACTGATTATTCTAACAGATTTTCGTCGATTTTCTGTTCCACCATCACATGACTCATTCATCCGATGACTAAAAGTAGGAGCCTTATCATATTCTACTGAACCACGGCAAATCTCTCTTAAACCTCACAACTTCGCTGGACATAAACAAGTGTAAAAAGTGTTGTGTAGCACTTTTAATTTTTGCGCATTGATATTCGGTGTCTCCCTTTCCCAGAGATGATCATTTTGTTTCTCCTTGTGCATTAGTAGTGAAAATTAGTCGCTATTACGAGTAAAAGACGTTGGAAAATTTGTAATAGAAGTTCAGGAACACCGTGCATCCCAAATGGTCACAACAAAGAGTTCCATTATGTTTGCTTAAGTACATTTTAAAAGCAGACGCACTTGCCGTGATGTCTCCAACAGACAACGCGCACATTTCTGCTACTTTACTTTTTTTGTTTCATTTTTGCAGAGCTCGTGGTGGATGCCTTCAACGTAACAAGTATGTAAGAATGGCTGCAGTCGGCACTTTGGAGAAAGTGTTCACTCTCACGCGATGAGAGCGCAAATGCTTCAGGAAAGTAAGCTGCATGTGAGGAAATAGAGGGGAGAGGCGTCTACAGAAGTGTTCGAAGGAGCCTGGACTACCGTCGATGCAGGAGGAAAGGGCTACCGATGGTAGCGCAAAACTGTCACTACTTACCGCTAATTACAGATAAAAGGCGATAGCAATCAAAGCCCTAGAACCCAGTGAAACTCTGTTTACACATATGTCAAAATTTATTAGTTCACTATTAACTAACACGATTTATAGTTCTGCTATGAAATACTCATTTTCATATGTGAGAAAAGATGGACGGACTGCACCACACATTGGGATAAGACTACAACGATTACTTAGCCTTAAGTTCGTCGTCAAGATTGTGTCAGGTTGAGCATAGTCCGATATCCGTGTTGTAGAGCAATGATAAGTGACAAGTGAACTTTTTTTTTTTTTGTGCCATCAGTCGTCTGACTGGTGTGATGCGGTCCGCCACGAATTCCTCTCCTGTGGCAGTCTTCCCATCTCAGAGCAGAACTTGCAGGCTACATCCTCAACTATTTGGTGGATGATTTCAACCTCTGTCTTCCTTCAGTTCCCTCTACTACCAAGGAAGCTGTTCCCTGATGACTTAACTGATGTCCTACCATACTGTCCATAGTTGTCAGAGTTTTCAATATGTTCGTTTGCTCGCCAATCCTACGGAGAATCTCTTCACGCCTTATCGTATCTGACCACCTTATTTTCAACATTGTCTGTAGCACCACATCTCAAAGGGTTTGATTTTCTTCTACTACTGTTTTTCCACAGTCCACGTCTCACTACCATATAATGCTGTGCCCCAGACGTATATTCTTAGAAATTTATACCTAAAATTAAGACCTACGTTTCATACTAGCAGACTTCTTTTGCCCAGGAATGCTAATTTTGCCAGTGCTAACCTGCTTTTGATGTCTCCTTGCTCCGTCTGCCATCTATTATTTTGCTGCCTAGGTAGCAAAATTCCTTTACTTCTTCTACTTCGTGGTCCTCAATTCTGATGCTAAGAATGTTACCGTTGGTATCCATTCCCCCTGAGTTGTAATCCCACTGTTCAACCTTTCTTTTATTTCCGCCATTGCTGCTTCGATGTGTATACGGAACAGTAGGGGCGAAAGACTACACCCCTGTATTAGACCTCTTTTAATCCGAGCACCACATCCACGGTATTCCAGTCTTATAGTTCCCTCTTGGTTCTTATGCATACTGTATACAGGGTGATTTCTTCCACCGTATGCAAACTCTATGGATTGATCGATGAGAGGATACGGACCAAGAGAGTTCTGATGACCTTATGTCCGGCACTGTCAGAGACCATTTATTCAATTATACTTTCTTACATAGACTGCGGTTAACACGCTTTGTACCATGCAGCCACAGTTATAGTACGCATCGTTTCCTCCTAGAGGGTGGTACTGTTCCTCATACGTCATGCCCTACCGCCCTCTCCTGCCATAGTAATTGGTAACGTTGTGTACGATTCACTTCTCTTGCTAATTCACCTTGTATTGGATGTGTTACAGTGTTGTACACAATGGTACCGTATTCGAATCGAGAGCTTGCCAACATGGTGTTTACTTGCGGTAAAGCAAATGGCAACATGAGGCGGGGAGCGAGGTTGTATCAGGAGACCTGTTCCGCCAACTACAACCACAGCGTTCAATGTTTGCAACAGTGTTTCACCGTTTGTATCAGACAGGGTCGTTCCAGTAAGCAGGAAATCATGAAGGAAGCACCTGAAATGTTCGGACGCCAGACTTGGAGGGTTCAAAAATGGTTCAAATGGCTCTGAGCACTATGGGACTCAACTGCTGAGGTCATTAGTCCCCTAGAACTTAGAACTAGTTAAACCTAACTAACCTAAGGACATCACAAACATCCATGCCCGAGGCAGGATTCGAACCTACGACCGTAGCGGTCTTGCGGTTCCAGACTGCAGCGCCTTTAACCGCGCGGCCGCTTCGGCCGGCAGACTTGGAGGGAAACGTGACTAATACTGTGGAAGGTGACCGCCGTGTCAGTACCAGACGGTTGGCCCGCTAGTGCAGGATCAGCCAGAACACTGTGTGGAATGGTCCATGACAAGTGTTGCTACCATAATCACTTACAGCGCGTGCACGGCTTACTAGCAACAGACTTTCCATATCGGGAACAGTTTTGTCACTGGCTTCTTCACGAGGAAACCATGAATCCAAAATTTGTGTCATACATCCTATTCATATCAGTCATCTGTAGCTTAGTATGCAGAACCCCACGGTACGATGACAGTAAATCATCAGCGTTGGTGCAGCCGGAATGTGTGGGTCGGCATAATTGGCGACCGTATTTTGGGACCAGTCTTCCTTCCACGCCGTCTTTTACGGGTGACTATGCCTCCCCTGCTCGAAGAGGTGTCATTGATGATTCGAAGGGTTAAGTGGCTGCTACATGATCTCGCTGCAGGTCACCTCACCGTTAATGTCCCGACGCATCTGAATCGTGTGGTGCCTGGTCGATGGATCGGACGAGGACATCCAGTTGCATGGCCTGCTTGTTCACCGAATCTCAACCAGTGTGATTTCTGGTTATGGGGCCATCTCGAAAGTATAGTATATGCAGAGAACATTTCAGATATGGAGACACTGGAGCAGCGTAATCATGCTGTCTTTGACAGTGTTCGGATGCATCCTGGCCGATGTGAACGTGTGAGACAGAACATGCTGTCGCACGTACACGCTGCGTTGACGCACATGGAAACCATTTTCAACATATAATGTAACTGTGGGTGCCTGGTACAGCGCGTATTAGATCGCAGTCTCTGTAACAATGTATGTTTGAATAAATGGTCGATAGCATGGAAACCATTTCTGGACGTAAGTTCATTAGTCCTTTTTTGTTTCGTACCCTCTCACCGATCAATATCCAGAGTTTGAACCTTTTGATGTTGAAAGCTTTTTCCAGGTCAACAGGTCCTATGAAAGTGTCTTGATTTTTCTTCGGTCTCGCTTCCATTGGCAGCCGTAACGCGAGAACAGCGTCTCTCGTGCCTTTAGATTTCTTCATGAGAAACTGATCGTTGTCTAACAGATTCTAAATTTTCTTTCCGACTGTTCTGTATATTGTTCTTGTCAGCTACTTGGATGCATGAACTGTTAGCTGATTGTACGATAATTCTCGCACTTAACGAATCTTCTGTCTTCGAATTTGTGTGGATGGATGACTTTTTTTCGAAAGTCTGATGGTATTCTCCCAACACCAACGTGAGTAGATGCTTTGTTTCCACTTCCCCATATGATTTTAGAAATTCTGTGGAATATTATCGGCCTCTACAATTTGATTTAATCTTAAGTCGTCCAAAGCACTGTTGGATTCCCTCTGTCGTCCCCGTCATGTCCTATTTCTTCTTCCATCACGCCATCAGACAATCCCACCACAACACAGAGGCCTTGACTGTACTCTTTCCATCTATCTATATCTACATCTACATCTACATGGATACTCTGCAAATCACATTTAAGTGCCTGGTTGAGGGTTAATCGAACCACCTTCACAATTCTCTATTATTCCCACCTCGTATAGCGCGCGCAAAACAATGAACACCTATATCTTTCCGTACGAGCCCTCATTTCCCTTATTTTATCGTGGTGATCGTTCCTCCCTATGTAGGTCGATGTCAACAAAATACTTTCGCATTCGGAGGAGAAAGTTGGTGATTGGAATTTCGTGAGAAGATTCCGTCGCAACGAAAAACGCCTTTCTTTTAACGATTTCCAGCCCAAATCCTGTACCATTTCTGTTACATTCTCTTCCATATTTCGCGATAATACAAAACGCGCTGCCTTTCTTTGAACTTTTTCGATGTACTCCGTCAGTCCTATCTGGTAAGGATCCGACACCGCGCAGCAGTGTTCTAAACGAGGACGGACAAGCGTAGTGAAGGCAGTCCCCTTAGTAGGTCTGTTACATTTTCTAAGTGCCCTGTTAATAAAAGGCTGTCTTTGGTTAGCCTTCCCCACAATATTTTCTGTGTGTTCCTTCCAATTTAAGTTGTTCGTAATTGTAATACCTAGGTATTTAGTTGAATTTACGGCTTTTATATTAGACTGATTTATCGTGTAACCGAAGTTAACGAGTTCCTTTTAACACTCATGTGGATGACCTCACACTTTTCGTTATTCAGGGTGAACTGCGATTTTTCGTACCATTCAGATATTTTTTTCTAAATCGGTTTGTAGTTTTCTTGATCTTCTGATGACTTTATTAGTCGATGAAAGACAGCGTCATCTGCCAACAACAGAAGACGGCTGCTCAGATTGTTTCCCAAATCGTTTATATAGATAAGGACCAGCAAAGGTCCTATAACACTACCTTGGGGAACACCAGAAATCACTTCTGTTTTACTCGATGACATTCCGTAAGTTACTACGAACTGTGAACTCTCTGACAGGAAACCACAAATCCAGTCACGTAACTGAGACGATATTCCATAAGCACGCAATTTCAACACGAGCTGCTTGTGTGGTACAGTGTCAAAAGCCTTCCGGAAGTCCAGAAATACGGAATCGATCTGATATCTCTTGTCAGTAGCACTCAACACTTCATGTGAATAAAGAGCTAGTTGTGTTTCATAGGATCGATGTTTTCTAAAACCATGTTGACTGTGTGTCAATAGATAGTTTTCTTCGAGGTAATTCATATGTTCGAACACAATATATGTTGTAAAATCCTGCTACATATCGACGTTAATGATATGGTCCAGTAATTTAGTGGATTACTCATACTACCTTTCTTGATTATTAGTGTGACCTGTGCAACTTTCCAGTCTTTAGGTAAGGATCTTTCGTCGGGCGAACAGTTGTATATGATTGTTAAGTATGGAGCTAATGCATCGGCATACTCCGAAAGGAACCTAACTGGTATACAGTCTGGACCAGAAGACTTGCTTTTGTTAAGAGATTTAAGTTGCTATCTGCAGTCTTCTGGAATTTTCATTACACTGTTAAAGTTACCGCCCTTGCTTTTACTTTTATCAAAGCCTGTTTTGAATTTTCTGTATAATTAGTCCCTCCGTTATTTGTTTCTCGATTTCTTCATAGTTTTCTTGCAGCCATTTCTCCTTAGATTCCCTGCACTTCATATTTATTTCATTCCTGAGTGACTAGTATTTCTGTGTTCCTGGATTTCCCCGAACACCTTTGTACTTCCTCTTTTCGAGGCTCAACTGAAGCGTTTCTTCTGTTACCCATGGTTTCTTCGCATTTCCCATCCTTGTACGTATGTCTTTCTTTCCAACTTACGTAATTGTTGTATTCTTGTCTGTCTATGAGCATTTTTGTGCTTTTTTCTTTCATCTCTCAAGTATTTCTTCTATTACCCATGGTTCTGTGCAGCTACCTTCTTTGTACATATGTTTTTCTTTCTAACTTTCGTGATGCTCTTTTTAGATATATCCGCTACTCTCCAACTGAACTGTCTATTGAGATATTGATTGCCGCGCTGTTTACAACCACTCTTCGTATCTAGTACTTCCGAGTCCTTTGAGCCTTGATTTTTCCTGGCCATTTCCTAAATATCCAGCCTACTTTTCATCGTGCGATTTGAGTATACATCTGCTCCTGGATACATCTTAGAATCAAATACGTGATTTGATAATTACTACCTGACCAAGATGTAATCTAAACGGGGATCATCCCATATCAGCTGGCCTTTTCGAAGTATACCTCTTCCTCTTGTGATATTCGCTCTTACTGATACGTGTTGCTGAACTTAACTAGCCTTTCTCGTCTCTCGTTCCTTATACCAAGTCCACGTTCTCCTGCAATGCTTTCTTCGTCTCTCTCCCGGCCAACCACATACGAAACCCCCATGGCTGTTAGACTTTTATCTCCCGTTACCTACTGAAATACCCGTTCAATATGATCACATACTTGCTCTGTCTCTTCATCTTCAACTCGAGACGAGGGTATGTATACCTGAACTACTGTAATCTGTGTTGGTTTTCTGACGCTTCTGATGGGAACAACCCAGTCAGTGAACTGTTCACAGTAATTCAGTCTAAGCCATAACTACCTATTCCTAACGAATCCTACTCCCATTATATCATTTTCTGTTGTTATTGATATTATCCTATACTCCTCTGACGAGAAGTACTTGTATCTTTTCCATTTTATTTCGCTGACATTCACTATATGTAGACTGAAGCTTAGCACTTCCGTTTTCAGATTTTCTAGCTACCCTGCTACACTGAAACTTCTGACATTCGGCGCCACGATTGGTAGAACGTTACACTTTCGTTGGTTATACAACTCATGGTCACCTGCTCCTTATCAGTTCCCTTCCGGAGGTTCGAATGCGGGAGTAGTCTACAATCTTTGCCATTGCAGAGATCATCATGATACCTTTACAAGTGGAGGTCACATGACCTGTGAAGACACATTATTTGTCTTCAATGCAGTGGTTTCTACTGCCCTTTGCGTGCTCATACCGTTCAGCGTTTCTGATTATTCCGCCTTCTAGAGATATTTTCCACCCCTAAGAGCAAGAGAGTTCCCTGAACCTCTGTCCACTCCTCCGCCCTCATCGACAAGGCCGTTGGTTGAATGAGGGTGGCTTCTTACTCCAGAAGTCTTCGGCGGCCACTGCGAATGGTACTTAACATAATCTAAGCTGTGGCGGGATTCGAACAAGAGACCCACGATATTTTGCTAAACGTTCATAGATAAACAAAATAATCCAGTAGTACATAAACCATGACCAACCATTAACGAAAGTGAACCCATACAACCGCAACATGTATAGTAACTGCTTTATATAACGAAACTGGTGATGTTGCTATTTTGATTTCTATTGCTTGAATGTTAAATTTTGGTGGTTGGAATTATATTTACTATTATGACTTTATTTCTGTTTCTTTTGAAATAAAGCATATTACTATATTAACTGTTTTAGCATCTATAGCTATAAGAGCTCAGATTCCTTTTTCTTCTCGACTTCCTGCTGCTATGGTCAAAGATGCTAGCACTGCACCACAGGTGCGCATTCGACTATACGTCTTTAAATGCTATACATTAAGAGGTATAATCAGATGAGAAAAGTTTAACGCAATAAGAAAAATATTAAAGTCAGGACAGTAAGCTAGGTGTAAGAAAATAGAGCAGTGCAGCGTCCTTTCAAGCATCAGGAGGAATTTTCGCTAGCGTTGAAACAGGAGCAAAAAGGCTATCGATGTTGGCACTAGACTGCCAATACTTAATGCTACTACAATTGGAACCGATAGCTATAAAAGGAAGAGAACTCAGGGACACACTGATGCTAAAAATTTAAACTGTATGTCTGTCCTGACGCAGTGCAAGCGGTCTCTATGTATCTAGTGTTTGAAATTGACAACACTTAACGACCTACAACAAACTTTACACACAATTCCAAACAATTATGTAAATTTTTCTCGCTTACACCACCCGCAAATGATGAGAGGAAAAAGATTATCGCTTACAACATTTTCGTTGTTCATACTGCGCAAGACGTTTTAATTTACTAACTCTTTACTTACTGTTCTATTCGCAACAAATTGTGTAGACGGTATTTACATAAATCATTGAATGTACCTGAAACTTTGTTTCATTTTGCCGGCCGGAGTGGCCGAGCGGTTCTAGGCGCTACAATCTGGAGCCACGCGACCGCCACGGTCGCAGGTTCAAATCCTGCCTCGGGCATGGGTGTGTGTGATGTCCTTAGGTCCTTAAGTAGTTCTAAGTTCTAGGGGACTGATGACCTACGAAGTTAAGTCCCATAGTGCTCAGAGCCATTTGAACCATTTGAACCATTTTTCTTTCATTTTACGGCACATAGTTAAGGAGATACGATGTCATAAACATTTACAAATCTGAGAAACTACCTTATGTTTAAAATTGAGCGCTAATTACCCAGAGTATATTCATCTACTGTATTATAATGAGAGCACTTATTGATTACTAAGACAAATTAAGCAAAATTTCAGATCTTTCCTAAAAGTTTTCTCGCTTACACGCAAAAATGTTTAACATATTGATACGTGAACATGACGAGTGATGTAATAAGGTGTCTCAAGTTATTGTCCATATGCGAGTTTCATTCTTTAAGGTGAGGAGGGTTTACTGTGATGAAAGAAGAAACGTTTTAAAGAGTCGAGGGGTTAACGGTTATTTCCAAATTTAGGATGATGAAAGAAGCTACATTTTAACATTTGAAATATTACGATTAGGATTTGATATACAGGGTGTCTCATTTATCTTGACCACCCTAATTTACTGTTTGTCCAGATGCAAATTACAAAATGATTGAAGCAAATGTTCTTTAGCCGTCAGGGGGACATCAATCAGCATGATTACCTTCGTTGTAGCTTTGTTTTTTACAGAGATATTACCAGCGGTATGACCTTTCAAAGAGGCGGCTGTCCCATCCGCCGCTAGTTGTCAGTCATCACACGGGGTGCTCAAATATGGAACTACTTTCATCGCCCTCAAAATAGAGCAAAAAAGGACATCATTCCGCCGGTCGCGAGTAGATGGAGACACACAGCCACACTCGGCCAATTTGCCAAGTTCCATTTCGTAGCTGCGGTCCAGCAGTTGAGGCATAGCTCCAGGTGACACAGATCATCACCTGTCGCCGTTGTAGCTAGGCGCTATTAACGAGTGAACGTCAGACAGTAGTGACAGAGCGTCAAATGACGTTCAGTATTCAGAGCCATAACTCAAAACCGTTAGATACAGCAGCCCATGCTGAGCTTCTATAGATTACCTCGTTCCCTGTCAGTATTTTAGGTTTGATAAGCGTGTAGAACTTGAACTACACAGACACACATCATATACCAAAGCTGAGTATTCCGTAGAACTTCTTTTAATATATGTTTATTACTTGTTACCTTTTGTGTTGCTCATACTACTGTAAGCACATCAATTGTTACCTTGCAATCTAGCTACCTTGAACTGAAACTAGTGTTCTGTAGTAAAAGGTTCAAATTCTACTATCCCCAATGTTCAGCATCTGACTTGTTTTGGTGCAAACCACTTGTCATCAGCTAAAATATAGGTCCCGAATTAAAATTACTTCTGCCCTCAATCCACTAAAACGCACTCTGTTATTGATTTATTTATCGTAAGGACTTTAGAAACGTGAAAAAAATTCGTAAAAAGTCGAGCATAATACATGCAGAGTGTGCCGAAACTATTGATTCACATTAACATAGGAGGTAGAGAACATCGAAACGGATATAATTAGCTAAGGTACCGGGTGATCAGAAAGTCAGTATAAATTTGAAAACTTAATAAACCACGGAATAATGTAGATAGAGAGGTAAAAATTGACACACATGCTTGGAATGACATGGGGTTTTATTAGAACAAAAAAAAAAATATATTGCTAGACGCGTGAAAGACCTCTTGCGCGCGTCGTTTGGTGATGATCGTGTGCTCAGCCGCCACTTTCGTCATGCTTGCCCTACCAGGTCCCCAGACCCCAGTCGGTGCGATTATTGGCTTTGGGGTTACCTGAAGTCGCAAGTGTATCGTGATTGACCGCCATCTCTAGGGATGCTGAAAGACAACATCCGACGCCAATGCCTCACCATAACTCCGGACATGCTTTACAGTGCTGTTCACAACATTATTCCTCGACTACAGCTATTGTTGACGAATGATGGTGGACATATTGAGCATTTCCTGTAAAGAACATCCTCTTTGCTTTGTCTTACTTTGTTATGCTAATTATTGCTATTCTTATAAGATAAAGCGCCATCTGTCGGACACTTTTTGAACTTCTATATTTTTTGTTTCTAATAAAACCCCATATCATTCCAAGCATGTGTGTCAATTTGTACCTCTCTATCTACATTATTCAGTGATTTATTCAGTTCTCAAATTTATACTGACTTTTTGATCACCCGGCACATAAGGTCCCTGACGGGAAGTTCTGATGCTAGAGACGACTTACACAGAAGGTTGTTTAGCATGCTAATTACAGCAGAAGCATTCACAGCAACTACTCAAATGCGTGACCATTCCTCTGTATGCACACAGTATATCTTAGGACCATTGAATGCTGTGTTACGTCCATTCAGAGACTCATGACATACCCGCAATGGTACCAACAGCAACGGCAATCCTAGCGACAAGGCCCTGTTCTGTTTCCACAAGGTTTTATACATCATCTGCTTCATATGTCCCCAGAGGAAGAAATTGAGATAAGTGATTTCAGGTCAGCTGGAGGCAAGGTCGCAGGGCCACCTCGGCTGATGCATCCATTCGAGAAAATTCGCTCTCAGATTATTTCTACTTGTAGTGCTGAAATGAGCTATCGCCTCACCGAGCTAGAAGTGCATCCTTTGTTTAACGTTCAGACATACATCCGTACATACAGCAGTTTTTAACGTCAGCACACATTCCAAGTCAGCGACACTGACACAAGGGCTTACGTCAGTACCGCTAACAAAAAGTTCCATAGTATTAAAAGTTGACTTCAGACACATACTTCCGTCATAGAAATATACACTCCTGGAAATGGAAAAAAGAACACATTGACACCGGTGTGTCAGACCCACCATACTTGCTCCGGACACTGCGAGAGGGCTGTACAAGCAATGATCACACGCACGGCACAGCAGACACACCAGGAACCGCGGTGTTGGCCGTCGAATGGCGCTAGCTGCGCACCATTTGTGCACCGCCGCCGTCAGTATCAGCCAGTTTGCCGTGGCATACGGAGCTCCATCGCAGTCTTTAACACTGGTAGCATGCCGCGACAGCGTGGACGTGAACCGTATGTGCAGTTGACGGACTTTGAGCGAGGGCGTATAGTGGGCATGCGGGAGGCCGGGTGGACGTACCGCCGAATTGCTCAACACGTGGGGCGTGAGGTCTCCACAGTACATCGATGTTGTCGCCAGTGGTCGGCGGAAGGTGCACGTGCCCGTCGACCTGGGACCGGACCGCAGCGACGCACGGATGCACGCCAAGACCGTAGGATCCTACGCAGTGCCGTAGGGGACCGCACCGCCACTTCCCAGCAAATTAGGGACACTGTTGCTCCTGGGGTATCGGCGAGGACCATTCGCAACCGTCTCCATGAAGCTGGGTTACGGTCCCGCACACCGTTAGGCCGTCTTCCGCTCACGCCCCAACATCGTGCAGCCCGCCTCCAGTGGTGTCGCGACAGGCGTGAATGGAGGGACGAATGGAGACGTGTCGTCTTCAGCGATGAGAGTCGCTTCTGCCTTGGTGCCAATGATGGTCGTATGCGTGTTTGGCGCCGTGCAGGTGAGCGCCACAATCAGGACTGCATACGACCGAGGCACACAGGGCCAACACCCGGCATCATGGTGTGGGGAGCGATCTCCTACACTGGCCGTACACCACTGGTGATCGTCGAGGGGACACTGAATAGTGCACGGTACATCCAAACCGTCATCGAACCCATCGTTCTACCATTCCTAGACCGGCAAGGGAACTTGCTGTTCCAACAGGACAATGCACGTCCGCATGTATCCCGTGCCACCCAACGTGCTCTAGAAGGTGTAAGTCAACTACCCTGGCCAGCAAGATCTCCGGATCTGTCCCCCATTGAGCATGTTTGGGACTGGATGAAGCGTCGTCTCACGCGGTCTGCACGTCCAGCACGAACGCTGGTCCAACTGAGGCTCCAGGTGGAAATGGCATGGCAAGCCATTCCACAGGACTACATCCAGCATCTCTACGATCGTCTCCATGGGAGAATAGCAGCCTGCATTGCTGCGAAAGGTGGATATACACTGTACTAGTGCCGACATTGTGCATGCTCTGTTGCCTGTGTCTATGTGCCTGTGGTTCTGTCAGTGTGATCATGTGATGTATCTGACCCCAGGAATGTGTCAATAAAGTTTCCCCTTCCTGGGACAATGAATTCACGGTGTTCTTATTTCAATTTCCAGGAGTGTATTTGTTTTGATATTCTCTACCTTCTGTATTAATTTGAAAGAAAAGTCTGGGAACACCCTCTATAAAACAAAATCCTACAAACAATCATCTTGGGCATTTACACTTATGAGCCGCGACATTATAACCATCACTCATCGCGACGTTGGATGCCGCCTGAAGTCGTTGCGGGCAAGTGATGCGGTAGCAAAAGTATGTAAGGAGAGCAGACACAGATGGGAAATCACCCTAGCGAAGATAACGGCTGCAAATGGGGAAATTCGTTGATATAAGCGGCTTTGACGAAGGACAGATTATTATCATGCAGATGGTCGGATGTTCACTTGCTACGGTTGTGAGCATCTACGGAAAGATGTAGCAGGACAGTGAAAATACCACTAGGTGCTAATGCACGCGCAAGTGATTCGGAGGGTGTGGTTCATTGTACGTTGTTTAACATGGAGCTCCGCAGCAGGCTACGCCTCCGTGTTCGCATGTTGAACCAACAACGTCGTTGGCTACGATTGCAGTGGGCTCAGAAGCATCGGGATTTGACAGTCGATCAATGTAAAGGCGTCGGCGTTTGGGCGAATCACATTTTTGCTACACTATTGTAAGAGGTCCATGACTAAGGAAATTATTGGTAGCGCACTCGAGCAGATGTAATTTCGATGGATTGCTCACGCGCTGCCTGCGATATGTAAGCTATAAGAGAATCTCAGACCAGAGAGCAGTGTTGGCTGCAGTAAGAGCAGTGTTAGTAGGAGTAAGTAGCAGCTAGCAGTCGTGTGTATGGAGTTGGCTGGGTCGGTCGTGGGGAGCGATGGCGGTGCCTGAGCGTTGTAGTATAAGGTAAATGCAGCTTTGCGCATATGTACAATTGAATTTCCTAATTTCTCTAAATTGATATGAATGATTGTCAAAAGTTAATTTTTATAAGAAAGCTTATTATTAAGATATTTTAAAAAAAATTTACATAGGACTTGATACAACAATTGTACATATGCGCAAGGCTGCTTTTACATTATACTACATCGCTCAGGCACCGCCATCGCTCCCCACGATTGGTCCCGCCGACTCCATACACCAGACTGCTAGCTACTACTTACTCCTACTAACACTGCTCTTACTGCAGCCAACACTGCTCTCTGGTCTGAGATTCTCTTATAGCCTACATATCGCAGGCAGCGCGTGAGCAAGCCATCGAAATTACATCTGCTCGAGTGCGCTACCAATAATTTCCTTTGTCATGGACCTCTTACACTATGTCGATCGTCATCTCCACAAACGCCATCGATGTGAACGGCGGCTCGAAACGTTCAGAGCGCCACGGACGCAGGCTGTGGGAGCTCTATTATGCTATGAGAGACTTCTTCCTGCGCTTCCACGGGACCTGCGGTAGTAATCAAAGAGACGCTGACTGCTGCGAACCATCTGAATCCCTTCATGCTTAATGTCTTCCTCGATGACGCTGTCATTTTTCAGCTGTATAATTGTCCGTGTCTCGGAGCGAGAACGATGCTACTGTGGTTTGAGGCGCGTTATAGTGAACTCACGTTGAAGTCTCGGCAACTAAATTCGAACTGATGTAAATTCTGGGCAGTCCATCTAAGTCGCTATCGGCCGCCATCATCGCCAACGAAAATCAGCGGCCCGTTATTTACTTGAACTACATGAACTGTGCATAGACATCTGATGCCACATACCTCGACAGTTCTAACAACAAACAGTCGAATCCCTGATAAGCTGGAAAAGCGATGTATTTCGCTTCCAAAGACTGACAAACAAGCTATTAGTAAGGTGTCATAATGTTTTGGCTCATCTATGAATGTATTCTACCGACTTTGGAGTAGCCAGCAGAGCTACCTTGGTATGTAAAATAAATTTAACCCCATTCTATGTCTGGCGTGCGCGACTTCGACTGGTCGATTTCCAATAATAAAATACCAACAGCCGTTATTTTGGTTTCATTTGTTAGGCAACCAGTTTCGACATTACCTTGGTATGATCTTGTGGGAAATTATTCTGTCGTATGTCTACTGGTCTGTGGATCACCCCAGGTAGGAAGTGGGAATGGATGCATACCCGATTTGCGTGAAAAATAAACACTTATGCCATTTTGGGTTCTAATGCTGTTTAGCTCTGACCTTTTTTCGTGTGACATGTCAAGTCTGGGTGGTTTTTGAGTGGTACCCGGCATATCATTATTTTGTTGTCTATTTCATCCTTGAGTGCATATATTACGAGTAGTAATGTTGAACTCATCTTCCATAGCGACTCTTGCTGTTACTGCTTGTGCTTGTCGAAAGTGGAGTCGGTCGTGATTTGCATCATCGATATCTTGATGGACTGATAGAATTTTACTATTATTGATCTTTCGTACGTGTTCGTGAAAGCACTTATGCCTCGTAGTTGTAGGGGGAATGTGGCTTAGTACTCGTAGTAGCAGCTACTCCGTAGGTGTTGATTTTATAAGCCCAGCAATCTTTCTCATTGTTACAAAAACACCTCCAAACCCGTACTGATCTTAAGTTTCAGTTTCGACATTCAGGCGCAGTCAGTCACTCGTAACAGCTAGTTTATGGCACTAAATCGAACCGACTACCAAAAAGGTTACAAAACGGATTGTCTGTGACAGAATGCTCGTTTGAATATTCCACAGATTGATCAGTACGAATTTTTAGTTTGCGATCACGACTTGTTTAATACGTCATGCGTATTTAGCTTATTCCAAAATTACAGTTTCCACATAAAAGCTGGGATTCATCGCATTTGTCTTTGTCACTCTTCGTGTTCCGTTTTCGGAACTCCATTCATTACTAGAAAAATTATAAACCCGTTCAGGGATCCTAATCTACCCATTCGAACATGTTAGTGACTGAGCTCTGAACAGTCCTCAAACTTCAAAAAGCATTTCATTGGCCCACAACGTTTGCGCGATTTAGTGTCTCCTGATTGGCTGATACAAATCATAAGCAATCCGATATTACAAATTAAGCCGCGCAATCCTGCGTATTTTACATTTGACCAATTACAACACAACAGGTTTTATGAAAAATTTATTAAAAAGAAATTTATGAAAGCCACAAACATGAAAATTACTCCCTCTTTAACTAACTGGATTACCGTAATTTTTTTTTTCTTATTTCCCAGTCCTATAAACTAGCTAGCTGCAGTTCACAGAATTCCCCCTTTTTTTTTCTTTTATTGGATTTCGATTTCCCCCCAGAGGGGTGGGGGCTGACAGCAGCATAATACGTCGCTCTACAGCCTATAGAAAAGTTAAAAAACAGAATTAGGAGATACCATACCAGTAAAAGCAGGTGATAAAACGGTGACTGTTAAAAACTGAAACATGCCGAAACAAAGGGTCGGTGTTGTTGATTAAAACACATAATAAATAGACAGACACAATTAAAAAAACACGGCGACAGTGTGGTTTCTGTTCGCAACAGTTAAAAACACACCTAGTGACAGTATGGTGCCTGTTCGCAACACTTAAAAAGGGGGACTCACAACACTGTACACGCATGGAAACACTGCACTATAGAGTAACACGGCATATGGGGGGGGGGGGGGGGCAGGGAGGAGGGAGGTGGAGGAATGAACCGGGCAGGTGAGGGGGGAAACAAACAGAATTCCCTCAAGGCTATGATTTACTCTCTCTGTACAACCACAGTTCTCGCGGTATCCTGTACTCAGCTAATGAAGAAAACAATATTCATTTATTATATTACTTTCCATTCATACCATCAATCACACTAAATCTGCAATAAACAATGGAAGTCGTAATAGTCGCAATAGATACAGTTTTGTTTCCAAAATACACTGCTGTAACTACTTGTGATTTCATAGTTCGTAAGGTGCTGACACCTTTCGGCTACAGTCGTAACTACGTGCAGCTAGCTACTGGAACGTATCACACCCCTGTCGTGTCGGAAACATGACTCATGCATGAAGCTATCTGCTCGCATTGTTTAGCCTTAACTAGGCACGGTATGAGACGCTACCAAGCCTCATGTTTCGTGGAGTTTACTTACCCGACATGCTACCTATCACTTCCGGAGGAGCGGGCAGTGGTGCAGGCGGCGTTTGCCATCTGATTTCGCCGTGTCGGTACCTGCACAGTGGTGAATCCAGTGAGTCTGTCGTACCAGAAACCCATTGTTTCTGTAACCAGGTTGCCGTCAGAAGTAGATCTGACTCCTACCGGTAGGTGGAGCAAAGCTGTTTGTTACAGCGACTAAGGCTCAGGCCATGGTCTCACTGTCACTGGGGCATTCTGCCGACCATCCTCAGTGGGCGAAGACGGCTGACCTTCTCAAACCAGTACGCTAGTTCGTGGACGGTCTCAGTGGTCGTGACGTAGAGTTAAGGTTCTGATGTGTAATTTGCAATAACTGGAGTCATTCTAATGCAGTGATTGCTACCCACCAAAGAATTGCAATTGTGACATACGTTGCCGTCGGAAATGGAAATTCCTGTTTCCTTTTTTCAAACATGTTGTGGCTTTCTATTTTTGAAAAGACATTTTTTGTTTAAAAAGTACATCACCTAAAATTATATGTGCACACTTAATAGTTTCAATAAATATTTTTATGTATGTATAATGATTTTCAGTGTTTTTACCAGGTATACACATGATTTACGCCGAGATCTTTTATTTTGTGCACTAGCGTGCCACTGCCTCATAGGGCGGGTAACAACACATAGATCTCATAATTCTTAAATGATTTCTCTTACGGGAAATACCAGAAACTATGGTCGTCTACTAATGTACAACACAAGCTAGACACATTGTAGTAGTTGAGGAAGGCAAGTGAAGCTATGACATCCAATAACATAACTAATATGAACACTTTCCCTTAGGCCGTGTAGCTCGCCCACCTTCCCTACATTCTCATAGGGAGTACGGTTTCTGACAATGACTAACGAATTAGAAAAAAAGGATGATGCCGAAATTGAGACCGGTCTATTGACGTACAGTCAAAACGGATTTAGAAAACCCCCGTCTTGTGAAACACAACTAGCTGTTTACTCATACGAAGTGCTGAGTGCTATTAACAAGGGTTATCAAATTGATTTCGTATTTCTGATTTCTGGAAGGTTTTTCACACTGTACCTCACAAGCGGCTTGTAATCAAACTGCGTGCTTGTTGAATATCGTCTCAGTTATGCATCTGTATTCGGTATTTCCTGTCAGGCAGGTCACAGTTTGTAGCAATTGATGGAAAGTCATCCAGTAAAACAAACTTGATTACTGGCGTTCCCCAAGGTAGTGTTATAGGCCCTTTGCTGTTCCTTATCTATATAAACGATTTGGGAGACAATATGAGCAGTCGTCTTAGGTTGTTTGCAGATGGCGCTGTCGTTTATTGACTAATAAAGTCATCGGAAGGTCAAAACAAATTGCAAAAAACATAGAAAATATAGCCGGGCGGATAGGTCGTGCGGTTCTAGGCGCTACAGTCTGGAGCCGAGCGACCGCTACGATCGCAGGTTCCAATCCTGCCTCGGGCATGGATGTGTGCGATGTCCTTAGGTTATTTAGGTTTAATTAGTTCTAAGTTCTAGGCGACTGATGACCTCAGAAGTTAAGTCACATAGTGCTCAGAGCCATTTGAACCATTTGCCATGGAAAATATATCTGTATAGTGCGAAAATTGGCAAATTGAACCTAAATAACGAAGATTGTGAGGTCATCCGCATTAGTGCTAAAGGAAATGAGGTGGACTTCGGCTACACGATAAATCAGTCACATCTTAAGGCTGTAAATTCAACTAAATTCCAAGGAGTTACAATTACGAACAACTTAAATCGGAAGGAGCACATAGAAAATGTTGTGGGGAAGGCTAACCAGAAACTGTGTTTTATTGGCGGGACACTTTGTAACAGATCCACCAAGGAGACTGCCTACACTACGCTTGTCCGTCCTCTTCTAGATTACTGCTGCGCAGTGTGGGATCCTTTCCAGACAGGATTTACGGAGTACGTCGAAAAAGTTCAAAGAAGGATAGCACGTTTTGTATTATCGCGAAATAGGGGAGAGGGTGTCAGTGAAATGATACACGATTTGGGATGGTCGTAATTAATACAAAGGCGTTTTTCGTTGCGGAGTAATCCTCTCACGAAATTCCAGTCACCAACTTTCTTCTCCGAATGCGAAAATATTTTGTTGACGCCGACATCAGAATAAAATAAGGGAAATCAGAGCTCTAACAGAAAGATATAGGTGTTAGTTCATTCCGCGCGGTATACGAGTTTGGAATAATAGAGAATTATGAAGGTGGTTCAATGAACCCTCTGCCAGGGACTTAAACATGATTTGCACATTATCCATGTAGATGTAGATCAGCCTGCCACAAGTCGTCCACACTTTTAATCATAACATGCCTTTGAGAGTATGTTTTGTGTGCTGGTTAGTGCAGTTCTCCACACAAGCCATCGAGTAAAACAGAAGTGAGCGTTCCCCAAGGTATGTATTACAGGCCCTCTGCTGTTCGTTATCTACATAAACGATTTCGGTGGCAATCTGAGCAGCCACGTTTGAATGTTTGAAGATGACGCTGTCGTTTGCCGTCTAGTAACATCATCGTAAGATGAAAACAAATTGCAAAACTATTTAGAAAAGATATCTGTATGTTGCGAAAATTGGCCATTGATTCTAAATTATGAAAAGTGTGTGGCCATTCACACGAGTGTTAACAAGAATCCCTTAACTTCGGTTACAAGAGAAATCAATCAAATATAAAGGCCGTTAATTTAACTAAGTATCTAGGAATTACAATTACGAACAATTTCAGTTGGAAAGAACACATAGAAAATGTTGTGCGGAGGGCGAACCAAAGACTGCGATTTATTGGATGAAGATGGAAAAGATCTGCTAAAGAGGCTACCTACACTACGCTTTCCCGTCATCTTTTTGAGTTCTCCTGCGCAGTGTGGGATCGCTACCAGATAGGGTTAACGGAGTACATCGAGAAAGTTCAAAGAAGAGCAACACTTTTTATTATCGAGAAATAGGGGTGAGAGTGTCACGGACATGATGTAGGATTTGGGGTGGACATCATTAAAACAAAAGCGTTTCTCGTTGCGGCTGGAACGTCTCACGAAATTTCTATCGCCAACTTTCTCCTCCGAAAGCAAATATATTTTGTTGACGCCGACTCGCATAGAGAAACGAGCATCGTAAAAAAATGGGGGAAATCATAGCTCGCACCCAAAGATAAAGGTTTTCATTTTTTCTCGCTCTATTCGAAAGTGGAATAATAAAGAAGTATTGTGAATGTCTTTCGATGAATCTCTTACAGGAAATTAAGTGTGATTTGCAGAGTATCCATGTAGATGATGTATATGTATGTGGTGCTGTCTTGCTTCTTATGTATTTGTCTAGTTTCGGTGTCATGAAATCGTTAACAGTGCAACTGGATTTGTATCCGCCTTACTGACATAGTGCCTCTAAATATGGGTCTTCAAATACAGTCAGAAAAGGACAATGATAACATATATTCATGCCTAGACTTACAGATATACATTAGAATACAAAGCACAATAAGCGCTTCTATTTCACACAGATCCATTGGTCTGTAGTTGTCTTGCTGATGTTGTTCGATTTTGTTGCCGTACTATTCCAGTTTAACGTTTGATTGTTTCAAAATTAGTCCTAAGAGTTTGTCGTCAGACATCAAATACCAAATATCCTCTGTCTTAGGATTATTAACTCAGTTTTTAAGAGCCTTAGTTATACCTGGTGTTCCTCAGATTATCTTATCACGAGACATTCTTCTAGCTTTAGCTGGTTCATTTGATTTCCAACAAAATCCCTTTTTCCCTTTGTAATGATAAGAAACTAAAGTGTCGTTATTTGCTTGGTTACCTGTGCAGGAAAAGTCAAGATCTGCAACAGAGTCTTATTCATGAGAGGAAGACCTGAAGATTGCTTTTTCAGGAGGAAATTAAGTATCACATTTGGAATCGTCAGGAAGCTAATTCCCTATACCCTTTTCCACTCTACGTACTTCCCCCTTCATCGTCGCAAGTTTGCCTTCATAATTTCGATCGTCCCCTTACAGTAAACCGGTTGGTCTTCGTTTTCGTGACGTAGATGGAACCTGCACCATTTTTCTCACCGTTATAGCAATATGCTGAACCTAGTAACTTAAAAGAATACAATTAGCTACCTCTAGTTCTACACACCAGAAATAAAAGTATCACTAATAGACACGCAACAAAACTTGCGTTACTGGAAATAAGTGTTCTAAAGTCGTTGCGATGTTTGAGAAAACAACTGTTTCTTCACGTGTAACCGTTACCATCAAAAATGACTCGCACCACAAACCGTATGAAGCTACAGAGGCATTCCGCCAACAGCGCAAAAAATATTCTTAGTCTAATAAAATAAAAGTGCTTGTGTGGCCTGCAGGCTCATACTTCCTTTTAAGGGTTAGAAGCTCAAGCTGGAATGCACGTTAAAAGACCGCCATAAATAGTTTCCACCATTTTCTATAGTGATCGTTGTTGCTAGACATGACGTTGTGTTTTGTGGAGCATTTGTAAATGCTGCACATTTAATGTCTTTGAAACACACCGAACCAATTTAGAATATGTAGTTCATCAGTTATAGATTTTATGGCAAGTGAAGTTCTATGTAGTAGTAATTTGTGTGATTTCAGGTGACTGCAGCACATAAAAGCTTAATGTCAGAAAAACTTAATGCTATAATTTAAAAACTGAATAAGGAAATATATTAAGCTTCTATTACAGGGGTGGCTAGATACAGAAGTCTGGAACTTGGACGTAGGTACAACACTGTCCCTTATAAGAAAGGAATTCTTTGCATAGAGAAGATAAGAAATGTATTAACAGATATGTGTCTCGCAATCTATGATCTGGAATCGCCACTTGACTGGAAAACCAAAGTTTCTAACTACTTAAAATTTTTATAATAATTAATTGAACGTTACCTTATATTTCATTATGCTTATTATGCACGCTCTGCGACTGTCACGCCATTTCATGTGTATACTTCAAATTCAGCCTGTCATTTGTAACACAGGCAAAATATGTATCAGAAACATAAGGCCTAAATTATAACCTCAAACAATAGAGTGTTCAAGTGAGAAAGGTAATGTATTTCAATTTCGATACTGGAAGTTACTGTAGTTGTGTTCTGGTAACTGTATATTTGCTGTGTACTGATTATTATTACTGCTTGTTGGTGTTTTATGCTAGCAGGGTATTCTGCTATAAGAAGTAGTTCGTAAATGTGGTGTATATTTTTCCATTTTTCAATGTTTTAGGTGTTCTGAGTATCTTATTCTAAAATCTGTTGCTGTCTTTGTCTCTTTGGCATTTAAGCCGAATGACAAGCACTGGAGGTTAAGTGAATTTACCGGAGGCTGTACAATGTGTTTGTAATCTTGCTTTTCAGTGTCACCACGAACCAACCCGGGCATGTAAATCTACATCTACATCTACGTGGTTACTCTGCAATTCGCACCTAAGTGCCTGGCAGAGGGTTCATCGAACAGTTTTCATACTGCTTCTCTACCTTTCCACTCTCGAATGATGCGTGGGAAAAAGGAACACCTAAATCTATCCGTTCAAGCTCTGATTTCTCGTATTTTATTATGATGATCGTTTCTCCCTACGTAGGTGGGTGTCAACAAAATATTTTCGAATTCGAAACAGAAAGTTAGTGATTGAAATTTCGTAAATAGATCTCGCCGCAAAGAAAACCGCCTTTGTTTCAGTGACTGCCACCCCAACTCGCGTATCATATCAGTGACACTCTCACCCCTATTGTGCCATTAAACGAATCAGGATGCCCTTCTTTGCACTTTTTCGATGTCCTCCGTCAATCCTACCTGGTAAGGATCCCACACCACACAGCAATATTCCAGCAGAGGACGGACAAGTGTAATGTCGGCTGTCTCTTTAGTGAGTTTGTCGCATCTTCTAAGTGTTGTGCCAACAAAACGCAGTCTTTGTTTCGCCTTCCCCACAATATTATCTATGTGATTTTTTCCAATTTAAGTTTCTCGTGATTGTAATTCCTAGGTATTTAGTCGAATTGACAGCCGTTAGATTTGTGTGATCTATCCTATACCCAAAATTTACCGGTTTCTTTTAGCATCCATGTGGACGACCTCGCACTTTTCTTTGTTTAGTGCCAATTGCCACTTTTCGCACCTTACAGAAATTCTCTGTAGATCATTTTGTAATTGGAATTGATCGTCTGATGATTTTACTATACAGTAAATTACAGCGTCATCTGCAAACAATCTAAGGGGGCTGCTCAGATTACCACCTAGATCATTTATGTAAATCAGGAACAGCAGACGGCCTATTACACTACCTTGCGGAACGCCAGATATCACTTCTGTTCCACTCGATGATTTACCGTCTATCACTGCGAACTGTGACCTCTCTGAGAGGAAACCAAGAATCCAGTCACACAACTGAGACTATACTCCATATGCACGCAATTTTATTAACAGTCGTTTGTGAGAAACGGTATTAAACGCCTTCTGGAATTCTAGGAATATGGACAGCACTCATTACTTCATGGGAATAACGAGCTATCTGTGTTGCACAAGAACGATATTTTCTGAATCCGTGTTGGTTATATATAAATAAGTCAATTTCTTCAAGGTGATTAATAATGTTTGAGTACAGTATAAGCTCCAAAATCCTACTGCAAGTTGAGATCAGTGATATGGGTCATAATTCAATGGGTTACTCCAATTTCCTTTCTTGAATATCGGTGTGACCTGTGCTACTTTCTAGTCTTTCCAGTCCAGTATTAGAGCGCCTCTCTCTTACTCTCATATAAACTAAAATTTCTCTTGTTTTTCCTAGAACTGAGGAAATAGTGTACAGTACTCACCACGTTTTATATACTGACGGAAAAAACATCGCAACGCCAAGAAGGAGTTGAGCGACGCTAAGGAAAGTTGGTAGCCATGTTTCTACATCTGAAAGATGACGTCTATTCAGATTTCGCACCGGTCGCAAAAGAGTGGGGCTACTGGCGCCTATATGAGGATGCGAGTCAGGTTTGCTTTAAATATACACTGGAAAGGTTGTGAGCGTTATTTACCTTTGACATTGGGCGTCGTCAGTTGATATTAGTCAAGGATGCCTTTAAGATGAACGAGGTCGTGTAATTGGCCTACGAGAGGCTGGATGTTCCTTCTGCGATACTGCTGAAAGACTTTGCAGGAATGTAGCCACTATACATGATTACTGGTAGCGGTAGTCACGAGAATGTACAGTGGCAAGAAGATGGGGCTGTTGACAGCCATTTGGTACTACCGAGAGGGAAGATCACCACGTTCAGTGTATGGCTCCTGCGCATCGTAGTGCATCTGCTGGAGTAATTTGAGCAGCAATTGGCACAACGGTGACACAAAGACAGCTCCGAGCCAAGCACTCTGTAACAAGGATTCCACTGACCCAAAATCACCGATATTGGTGATTTCAGTGGTGTCAAGCGAGAGTTCCTTGGAGGGCATGGTGCAGGTCTGTTGTGTTTTCTGACGAAAGTTGGTTCTCTCTCGGTGCCACTGCCGGCTGTGTGTTGGTTAGAAAGATGCCAACTGACGGCCTGTAGCCTACCTGTCTCCACGCTAGACACACTGGACCACAACTGGAGTTATAGTCAGGGGTGCAATTTCGTATGACAACAGGAGCACTCTCGTGGTTATATCACGCACCCTGACTGCAAATTTGCACGTCAGTCTGCAGATTCGACCCGTTGTGCTTCCAGTCGCGAAAAGCATTCCGTTGGGTGTTTTCCAACAGGATAATGCTCGCCCACGTGTCGCTTTTGTAACCCAACTTGCTCTGCAGACAGTCGACATGTTGCCTTGGCCTGCCCGATTACCAGGTCTATTTCCTGTTGAATACACATGAGATGATAACTTTAGCGTTATCCACAATCAGCATTAATCGTCCCTGTATGTAATGAAACAGTCATGGAACTTCATCCCTCAAGCTGACATCCGGCACTCGTACAACGCGATTCATGCACGTTTGCTTCCCTGCATTCAACATTCTGGCAGTCAGACCTGTTATTAACATACCAGCATTTCGCATCTTCAATGGCTTACCTCGCATCTTGCATTAACATGCGATCTTGCACTGTTAATAACTTACATATATTTCCTAGAGATATGTATTCCCGAAATTTCATTAACCTTTATTTATTTTATTTTTGCTCTCCACCGGTTTATGCTCTAATTCCTTGATACAATAGATCCTAACCTCCTTAAGCCCCATAACATGCGATGACTCATTGTGACCAAGTTGTCGGCTGATATTATCGTTCGATCTCCGGCGACGGCATCTGCCGACCATTGTCGGCACCACTGTGACCACAGTGTTAGATGCACCGAGCATTTCATTCAAAAGTCTCTAGAATCAATAGTTGAGCTCGCCTAGTTCGTACGGCGTAAGGAGTACAGAAAAGCTGTTATCCCGGTAGCTGGTTTTATGACTGAGCAGTCTGCAATGTGACCTGGATGTTGTCCCTGCCAGGTGGCGTCGCAGCTGAAGTTTGCGGCTGTGAAAGCCAGTTGGCACGGGTTAGTCAGGTTTCGGGCCGCCCGCCATGGCCGGAGGCCTGGGGCCGCTGGATGAGCTACGGCCCGACAGGGCCTGGGAGCAGGGCCGCCAACTTCGCGGATCATTGGTCGCCAGCGGGCGATTAACGTGGCGTCGCGACCGCTGCTCCCGCCGCTACGTCTTGCCTGCGGTGTCTGTCGTGGCGGCCACACTGCGCACGAAACCCGCCTTGGACCATGGAGCCAGGCGTACCCGCAGCTGGTAAGACGATTCAGGGAAAATCCTGCGAGTCAGCAAAAGAAATCGCACATGAGACACTAGTGGCCTATTCTGTTGTCGCAATGTTAGGTATGAGAGCACAGATCGAATGAATACAGGGAGGCGCTGCGTCGATCGTAATAGATCGATAAATCCTATACGAAAATATAACAAAGTGTTGGGGAATTTGCCGGCCACTGTGGCCGAGTGGTTCCAGGCGCTTCAGTCCGCTACGGTCGCAGGTTCGAATCCTGCCTCGGGCATGGATGTGTGTGTCGTCCTTAGGTTAGTTAGGTTTAAGTAGTTCTAAGTCTAGGGGACTGATGACCACAGATATTAAGTCCCATAGTGGGTGGAGCGAGTTTTATTGGGGAATTTAACGGGAAATATTGGAATAAAGACGAGATAGTTCCCGTGAAACAATGTTGGGGAAGTTAATTGGGGAACTTAACTGGAAATATTGGGAAAAAAGATGTGGTAGTTCTCGCGAAACACTCTTGGGTAAATTGGGAGAATATGTAATAGTAGAAGCTTGGGACCATTTTGCTGCCGTCAAGATATATCTCACGAAGGGACCATGAGAACAAGGTAAGAGGGAGAAGGGTGTTTGACTTCTAGATAATCGTTTTCCTGCGCTCAGTAAGTGAATGGAAGATGAAAGAAAGTCAATAATATTGAGACGTTGTAACTTTTGCCAAGCACTCTACAGTGCCTTGCGAAGTACAGATGTAGATGTAGAATACCTGAATCAATTGCAAAGTTTTCGTGATACGTGTAGTATCCATTGACATTAATTGTTTTCTCTTATCTGCACAATACATTTGAAAGGTGAAAACGAACTCTAGGGGACAATTATTTAAGACACTGAATCCAAATTAGGAAATAGTTAAACGTCTGGATATAACGAATTGTGGTGGATTAAATTCAGGATGAATGAAAATCAGTGATAAAGTTCGTTGATGACACTGCTATTCTCAGCCAAAGTAAAGATTTGTTGAGTGAAGTTAAGAAATTAAGTGCCTGCGAATAAAAGAAAGAGAGACTAAAGCGGCAGATATTGAGGAACAATTTATAAATAAGTAGAGTAAATGAGAAGTAAATCGGCAATCTCGGAAACAGAGTAACGCATGGCTGCCCAAATGAAGTGGGTATAAGAGTAGGGAAGACAAAGTGTACGCTTCTCTCTAAAATAAGTCTCCTTTGTATCACGTGATGCTGAGGTCTTCAGTCCGAAGACTGGTTTGTTACAGATCTCTACGCTACTCTATCCTGTATACGTCTCTCCATCTTCAAATACCTACTACGACCTATATCCGTTGGTACCTGCTTGCCGTAATCGTCTCTTAATCTTCCTCGAAATCTTTATCTCCCTAGGCTTCCCTCAAATACTATAAAGGGAAACTAGATGAAAATCTTAACCCACCACAACATGGCATGGAATGGTTCAATTCAAAAGTAGTCAAAAAAATGGTTCAAATGGCTCTGAGCACTGTGGGACTTAACAGCTGAGGCAATCAGTCCCTTAGAACTTAAACTACTTAAACCTAACTAACCTAAGGACAACACACACATTCATGCCCGAGGCAGGATTCGAGCCTGCGACCGCAGCGGTAGCGCGGGTCCAAACTGTAGCGCCTAGAACCGGTCGCCCACCTCGGCCGGCTCCAAAAGTAGTCACCACACGCGTTAAGATATTTATCCCACTGGGAGATGCGACGACCAATTCCTGTTCGTAGAACTCGGTTGGCCGCTGACGAATCCATAACCGCACCCACTCTTTCACTTCCTCATCCGACTAAAGCCGCTGTCCATGTATCTCTTTCTTCAGGTCCCCAGAGTTGTGAAAATCACACGGTTGAGGAACCCGACTATGCGGAGAATGTTGCATGTTTCCTTCCTAATCTCTGAAGCATAGCCTTCGTGGGATTGGCAGTGTGAGGGGCTGGAGTTACCGTGTAGCAGGGTGATACGGTATCTGCCACCATCCGGTCGGCGGGATTTTCAAACACGCGTGCCGCGAGTTATGTCGCCGCGTTTCTTACAATTTCCACCACGACCCGAGTGCGCTGCCACTTACGATTAGGCCCTTTCCAATGAGCTGCAAGCATCTCGTCTCCAGAGCTACATCGGCTGGTGTACTTAAGTTCGAATATTCATGTTTTGACCACATTTTGTGTCTTTGCCAGTTGAATACCATTTACACACTTTCATAGTGTCCAGGGTTCGACATCTTCTGAATAGACATTGCACTGAAGAGTGACTTGCATATTCATAAATCTTTTGTTTCTGTATATGTCTCTACAGATTTACTGTTAGCAACTGATGTTGCAAATACAGCAACAAAATTATGTATTATTTTTACTATTTGATATTAGATGTAGAATAAATTAATATCTGAATTCTCTGTTCAGGAACAATATTCTTTACTCGATCCTGTATCCACTACAAAACTGCAAATGGAGTCATAACTATTGATTCCATTCGACGGCAATCCTGGGGGTTTTGACTTTACGAAGCGTCGCTGTTTCTGCAAAGTGCCTTCACAGCTCTCCACTTCGACTGTGCTTCCAGTCTCAAGGAACTCGACGAGCAGATGGCCCCTGAAATCGAAGAAGAAGGTCATCATGACATTACCGGAACTTGTGCAAGAGGTTTTGGATTTCTTTGCCCGAGGAGGTGTGGGATAGGAGATGTAGAATGTTTTCACTGAAGGCCTTGTCGTTTGCCCTCGGAGTGTCCAAAATTGTTAGAGAGATTCATCGTATTACACGATAACGCCGGCCCCCACATGATTTGGCTGGAAGACACATCATTCTCCGTACAGCCCGTATCTTTCACTGTGTGATTTTCACATCTTTGGCGACCTGAAGAAAGATATGCATGGACGTAAGTTTCAGTCGGAAGAGGAAGTACATCAATGGGCGCGGTTCTGGTTCCGTCAGCTGCCGACCGCGGTTTATGAAACAGGAACCGACTGTTTCGTTTCCGTGTGGGCAAAATGCCTTAATCGTGTGTTGACAATTTTTGAATGGAACCATGCCGTGTTTCCGCTATGACGTGTGTTCGCTTTTCATTTGACTACCCCTCATAAATTGTTGATCTGTTGATGTCTCCGAATGTATCCTGTCAACTGACCCTTCTGTTAGTCAAACTTCTTTTTCTTAGTACCTTGACATTAGTTACGCGATCTCTCCGTCTAATCTTAAGCACTCTTCTCTAGCGTCAAATCTGTAAACGTTTTATTCTCTTCTCGTCTGAAGTCGTTACATTCCATATTCCACTTCCATACAAAACTTCATTCCACGAAAATGCCTCCAGAAAAGAACTTCCAAACACTTAAATTTTTATATGAAGATGGTATCTGTTCCCGAAAGAACAGATACCATTGATGACCGTGCTGCTTCTCTAGAATGAAATGATTATTAAATCGAAACCCTTAGCTGCCGACAGGTGTTGTTGATATACATCAATGGAGATAGCTGAAAATGTGTGTCCTGACCGGGAATCGAACCAAGGATCTCCTGTTTACATGGCAGACGCTCTGTCCATATGAGCCACCGATGGTACAAAGGATAATGCGACTGGATGTGGATAAGTCCCTGCAGTCGCACTGTCCTCTGTGCCATCGGTGGCTCAGATGGATAGAGCGTCTGGCGTGTAAGTAGGAGATCCCGGGTTCGAGTCCCGGTCAGGACACACATTTTCAGCTATCCCCATTGATGTATACCAACAACACCTGTCGGCAGATAAGGGTTTAGATTTAATTATCATTTCACTTAAATTTTTATGTCGATGTTAACAAATTTCTTTTCTGCAGAAACATCTTTGTTGCCATTGCTAACTATATATTATCTCCTCTCTTTTGGCCACCATCAGTTATTACACTGCTCTAATAGCAAAACACAACGATTACTTTTAGTGTGTCATATCTCAGTCGTATTCCCCACAGCATTGCTTGATGTAATTCGACTGCATTCCATTGCAATTACTTTTTACTTTCGTTAGGATCCATATTACATCCTCCTTTTAAGGCATTTTCCATTGTGTCCAGTTACACTGCCAAGTCCTTTGCTGCCTCTGACAGAATTACAATGTCAGTGGAAACCTCAATGCTTTTATTTTTTCCCCGGGAACTTTAAATCTTCTTCCTAATCTTTCCTTAACTTATTTTACAGCATGCTTAATGTACAGATTGAATAACATCTGGGACAGGCTGAAATACTGCCGCACTTCCTTCTCAACGACTGATTCCCTTTCATACGCTTCTTTGCTTACTATTGGTTTGTCGTCTTAACTCTTGATGTTCGTACAACAAAGAAAGACATTAGTTTGAGGAAGAAATTTCTAAGAATGTATGTCTCTAAGCCAGAATTATATGGTAGTGAATATTTTTTTTATTCAAGAGAAAGAACTTCACAATTATTTGAGCAAGTCAATGAAGCGTTAGTGCACCTCTGGCCCTTATGAAAGCAATTATTGGGCTTCATATCGATTGGTGGAGTTGTTTGATGTCCTCCTGGTGGATATCGTGCCAAATTGTGACCAAATGACGCGTTCGAAAATCAAAATCCGTAGATGGTGGGTGAGCCCTGCCCACAACACTCCAAACGTTCATAATTGGGGCAGATCTGTCGACCTTACTTGCCATGGCAGGATTGGGCAAGCACGAAAATAAGCAGCAGAAACTCTCGCCGGGTGTGGGTTGGCAATATTTTGCTGACATATAAGGCCTGGGTGGCTTGCCGTGAAGGGCAACGAAACGGGGCGAAGAATAACGTCGACATTCCACTGTGCTGTAGGGTGCCGCAAATGACAGCCAAAGGGGTACTGCTGTGAGAAGAAATGGCATCATCACAGACCATCAGTCCCGCCTGTCGTGCCGCATGGTGGGAAACAGTCAGAGAGGTATCCCACCGCTTGCTCGAGACACGTCTTCGGCCTGTTATCTCACTGACTGGAGTAGATTTGTCTCAGTTGTGAGTCTTACTTCGAAATGACCCCAATGACCAGCGAAGACGTGTCTGGCTCCTCACTGGACAGTGGACTGTTGGCCACAATACGACCCTATAACCACGACTGGTGGTCGGGGATGCCTTTTGCTTTCATAGTAGGACACCTTTGGTTGTCATGCGCTACATGCTTAAAGCACAGTGGTACACCGACAATATTGTGGGCCACGTTTAGTTGCCCTTCATGGCAAGCCATCCTGCCCATACAATTCACCAAGATGATACCTAGCCACGCATGGCGATGATTTCTACTACTTGTCGTCGTGCCAACATGATCGCCAGATGTCTACCAATTGAGGTTTCGAGCCTTGTGGGCAGGGTCCAACAACTACCTCGGGATTTTGACATTCTAACGCGCCAGTTGGGCAGAATTAGGCACGATATCCGCCAGAACGACATAAAAAAACTTCTTCAATCGATGTCGATCCGAATAAATGCTTGCGTCAGGGCAGAGGTGGACCGACGTTTTATTGACTTGCTCAGTTTGTGAAGTTGTTTCTCTTGAAAAATCGCTCAGTTCTTCTGGAATTTTAATCAGTTGTTTGTCTGTTCATGTACATCAAATCTACCGACTTCCGTCCTATACTGATAAATCAGCCGTTATGCATCATTGTTTTGTGTGTGTGTGTGCGTGTGTGTGTGTGTGTGTGTGTGTGTGTGTGTGTGTGGTGTGTGCGAGAGAGTTAATGATCAAGGACTCCCGAATGTTTTACTATTGACGGATGTAGGAAATTAAACTGACTGAAAAAATCAGGTTTTTCGTATGATCAGCAAGGTAAGCAGTATGGAGAAAACTCTGAATGAGAAGGAATAGTATGACAGTAAATGTGCTAAAACGACATGGTCTAACTTGCATCGTAGTAGAAGGAGTCGTGAAAAGGGTGGGGGACAGAGATTGGAATATTTGCTACAAACAGTTTGGGACGTTCCGTGTATGTGCTGCTGTTAGACTAAGAACTGGACACACGGAGTAAGTCGCAGTGTGCAGCATCAAAACTGTCAGAAGACTAACGAAGAAAAAGACAAAATCCCGTTCATGTGAAATTATTGTGACCACTTCTTGATATATGGAATAGCTTATGTGCTCAACGATCATGTGAGGCATATGCTTTACAATACACTTTTAGAGCAAATCCTAAATTTTCGATTGTGAGAAATGTATTATAACAGATGAGTATAATTATAGGCCATATGAAACTGTCTGGATGGTTAAAACTTTGTGCCGGAGCAGACTCGAACTCTTTCCAGAACGAACTTTTAATAAGCTAGGAACCTTCATATCAGACCACACTCCACTGCAGGGTGAAAATTTCATTCTAGAATAAAGACCAGTATTTTGTACTCCATAGTAGAAGTTCCAAGGGAGTGGATACGGACACAAATAATGATAAGCCCAAGGTAACAGAACCATCATAGGAGAAAGAGTGTTTTGATGTAGTAACATCCCAAGCCAAACTAGTAAGCAGCACGAGTTCAAGAACTAGAAGTACATCGCCGAAGGACAATCCAAGGGGAAACTAGTCCATATCAGCGGTACTATTGTAGGTCCACAGAGAAGATACAGTCGACACACAATAAACGCAGAAGCAGCTGTACACTGCAGAGTCAGCCCCTTCAAGTGCAGACCACATAGAGAGCTACGGTATGCTTGCAGTGATGATAGCTTTCTCGACGTGCATATACACTGCCTGACAACAAAAGATGAAAAACCCATGATACACGTTCGGATCTCACTGTAACTTCCTACGCGTACACACCGTCACCAGATATGTAAATGATTAGAGTTCCAATTCTCTGTGACAGATACAAAGCCCAGCTGAGGGCATTTATATTATTCATGTTTAGTATTGTTAGCAGGCCGGGCAGGGTACATGAATAGTGTGGACAGCGTCAGATGCTGAGATCACTGTGAGGGCCTGGAGATGCAGTGTACACATGTGAGACAGCGTTATCATCACCCGAGAGTTTGAAAGGGACCTCGCTGTGGAACTCTATTTGACCACCTGGCCGAACCGTGCAATATGAAGATTTATAGGTCATTCAGATATGCCAGGGTTCCAATGTTGGTCTGCATGGGAACGTGAGTGCAGGCATACTCCTCGCCAAGTTTCCGGTTGTCCACGTGAGACCATCACAGGGAAGGATGGCCATATTGTGCACCAGGCACACAGTGACCCCTTGACAGCTTCGTCTGCTTCCCAAGAACAACTGATGGACTCCCGCACCACTGACCGCAAACTATCAACGGGAAACTACCGCCCAAGGCATATGCTTCCGTTAAACCCACAACACAAACGGATGTGTTTTAAGTGTTGTTGTGTCCGAAAAACATGGACTACTAACGTAGGCATTGTCTTCAGCGTGAACTGCGGTTCTGCGCAACCATGGATAACTATCCTCGGCGTATGTGGCGTCAACCTGGGAAGAAGTCCCATTCATACTACGTTTTGCAGAGGCACAACGGCGTTACTCCTGGCGTCATAATGTGGATAGCCTCCGCTTATGACTTCAGGTCAGTGCTGATAGTGAGTGCAGAAACTCTAACGGCACAAACGTACAGCATGCAGATCCTGCGTACTTATGTGTTACATATCATGCGCTAGAATTATAGGGTAATTTATCAACAAAAGAGTGCTTCTTCACACATGTCACCTAACTCTATGAATTTGATGACGTAGAAGTTCTCCTGTAGCCAGCAAGATTCGATAGAACATGAGTGGGATCAACTCGTACACCAACTCCATTCCACTGCCATTATCCACGATATCAATGACCAGTGACAGCAGTTGTGGACCTGCTTGCCTTAAGAGAAGATATGATGACTTTACGACGCCCTTCCAAACGAATCAATGCGTGCATTGAGACCAGGAAGGGTGCAACGTCATACTGGCAAGGGGGCTCATATTTCGAAGTTGGTTGCAAACTTGACTTGAAATTGTAATCACTGAAATAATAACATATACGCTCTAAAACCATGAAGTCTGATTTAGTTTCCTCATCTCCGTTCGGCGCTTCGCGTTTCTTATCGGTAACGTAGTTCCGAGCCACCTGACGGAAATACAAACCGTTTCACTGTCAAATTTCTTTCAAAAAGCGTAGGAGAAGTTGTTGTTCTTAATAATAATTACTTTTAGTCATAATGTCAATGTAACTTCACAATGGTTGTGAATATTTAATAATATGAGAGTCTGAGAATTATTATTTGGCTTCCAGAAGGGTCTCTCTATTGCACATGTCATCCGCTACGACATTTGCTGTACATTAGAATATCTGACCGACAACATCTTACCACTGGAAACACAGAGTCGTATAAGAGAGTTCATGCAGTTTTATTGTGAATCTTTTTTCGGATGGCCCCCATATACTACAGGTGTTACAGAGTGTTCAATATGAGGAATGCTACTGCTCTTAATTCAAAAATAAAAATGTTTTCCCTCTTACATAAATAAATGTGAAGTAGGACTCTTTCCTGATGATGTGTATCACACTAAAGTCCAGTAGAGGCATAACAAGAAAAGGATCATGAAATAAAGTATTCAGTAACGAGATGGGTTGATTCTCGGTAAATGGTCTACAGACTACGTCATTGTCAATAACAACAGAACAAAATTGGAAAGAATTGCCGGCCGGTGTGGTCGAGCGGATCTAGGCACTTCAGTCTGGAACCATGCGACCGCTACGGTCGCACGTTCGAATCCTGCCTCGGGCATGGATGTCTGTGATGTCCTTAGGTTAGTTAGGTTTAAGTAGTTTCTAAGTTACAGGGAACTGATGACCTCAGATGTTAAGTTCCATAGTGCTCAGAGCCATTTGAACCATTTGAAAGAATTACATATAACTGAATATAAACATTTCATGTTCTGCATATTGACCAGCATTTTTAAGTAACATGTTAGAGTTGGTCTTAGACGTTTGTGTTCAGGGATCTTTGGCTTATGGATAATGTCAGATTTTGGTGATGAATGCGTCACAACGTTGATTACTTCGAATACTTCAGCGTTAGTGCAACTAGGGAAGTTTGACATGGGCATTTCACAATCAGGTAAAAGATGTTTATTGTAGAGAAACACGTAGCATGGATATCTGTCGAACTTCACGTAGGCAACTATTCAACAAGCTATATATATCAACAACAGACACACAAAATTTCTAATAATTAGTCACAATGTGAAAATGATAGTAGTAGTCATATCACAAAATCTGAGTTTTTGAATCGGACATTATCTTCATCTTAATTTTATTCATACTCAGAGAGGAGCAGACTACGCACAAAAAAAAAAAAGTTTGATTCCCTCTTATCAGTCGGAAGTACATGTAGACAATGAGATCTTCGAAACAAAGTGACATCATATTAGTCTAGAATTGCTTCTACTCTATAAAAAGGATCCCGAATAAAATGCAACGTGTGGTTGGGTTACATTTATGAACCATTGTATAAGACACTTGTTTAGAAAAAGTCTTTTATTGCTCAAGATCACAAATTAGTATTTTATTGTTTACTAATTTGGGCTAAAATTATTAGCCGTCTTCAGAACACAGGAAAAAATGTTTTATTTATACAGCCACAACTGGTAGGACACACTCTCATAAATTGCGTGCAAGCTGCATAGCTCAATCTTATTATACAGCTCGAGGGAACATTAATGTAAAATATTCAAGACTAAGAGATCATCACATCCACTGTGTAACAACATTATATCTAAATAATCTCCACGTTTGCACAGTGAGGTCATAATTAACACACTATGTTGTTCTAGAGACGTAGCAGCCGAAGGCAACACGTAATTTTCACTCAGTTACATGAGGATGTCGTACCCACTGTGCAAGTATGGCATTCGTAAACTCTAAAACTGTGTAAACAGCAAAAACATTATCCTGTGATCTAAAGATAGCTTATAACTTTAGCCGAAACTAAACAATCAATAAAATAAAAAATTGAAATTTTGACTAGTGGATGATGTTTTTTCTGGATCCAATAAATGCGAACAATTACAGACTTCGTATTTTCGGTTTCATGATGTCCAGTAATAACCTATTACGTAAAGTGTCACCATGTAGTGACATTTTTAATGAGTTTGTATGATCCACGGAATGTGAAAACAACCAATTATCGTGAGGAATTACCTCTTAAGCACACTCAGCAGCACACGTGAAGGACGCCAGATGCTTTAAGTCATCAAAAGTACTACCTAATGCGATTGCTTCACGCAACAAAATCTGCTTATGTTATAGAGAATACGCGCAATGATTCTGGTAATTGAGATGATCTTATTAGTTGTCAGATAACCCATTTATGTTCATGAGCACTAGTTGTTAAATAACACAATGTCATCTCCAAGACGAAGGTGGTTGGCGGGTGTTTCATTAAACCATATACGTTTTGACCATTTTACGGAGATGATGATATAAGCTTTGGTTATGACGTGCGATGAGTTTATTATGATTCACCCAGCCTGCATTTAATTTTTGGTTAGCAATAGTTGTAATGAACATCATGTATATTAAGAGGGGGGGGGGGCATTAGTAAGTACAAACACGTTTATCAAAACTATTCCCCACGATATAATTTCCTAGCATACACTGTAGCACAGAATTTTATAAGTTGTGTAAATAATCTTACGGATAGAAGGTAACTGCTGTAATTATCTGCGCTAATGTAATAATATTTAGCCATTAGACGTACGTTGGTATTATTATTACTAGTTTCCACGTAATTGATTCAGGAAGACGAGAATGGGTGTTAGAAAGTCGTAACCAATTAAACGTAACTCTCCACTATTCAGTGTCTACACCTTAATTAGAGGTTGAGCCATTATTAATAAGGCTCCGAACTCAATTTTTCATAGCTAACAAATGCGGTCTCGTATTGCTTGAAAATGCAATTGTGCTGCAGGCTAATATCCGACGCATATCTCTGTGGAGCGCACTCGTTCATCTGATCTGTTTCAATACAGTTTCTTTCTCACACTTGTTTATATGTGACCTGAAAGTTTTTCTCTAATAGCATGCTCCAGTACAAGTGCTCGTGCGTACGATCTGGATAAGTACTGGGGTAAACGCGTTTGTGTATCTATTGTGGACAGAGGGTTCACTGACTCTGCAGCCGAGTTTGTTGAACATCACCAAGGTCCCAAGAAAATGCCATTTCCCGGTGAGCATTAACTCTCCGTTTGCTGAGTGTGAAAGCTAGTTGGAGCTAGGTGGTGCCATGCAACGGTTTTCACAATGAACGCTGTCCGTATCTGCCGTACGTTTCTGGAAAATGACGCTCGTTACTTTCACAAAAAAATCTCGGCACAAGTCTTGGAGTTCGGCATCGATGGCCGTTCTTTTCCTTCCCGGAACTCCGTCGTTATGAAAGAAGTTAGACGGTCTGTTGGAGAGATGCAGTGTACTCGAATGGTCCCACTTCTTTGCATAACTCTCTAGGCCTGTTTCTCCCGACTTCCGGCCACTTGCAGAGTCCACGGAAGAAGGATTATACACAAAAGAAAGTGAAGCTACCAATCAGAAACTCCAATATCTTGGATGGCTTGCTCTCGATTGTATGACTGATACACGTAAACTTTGTAATAGGCTACGTCCCCTATCCACTATTTGGTCTGACCTAAAGAATTTCATCGATACGTAATACAGATACTAAGTAAAACTACTGTTACTTACAATTTAGTCAATATTCACACTCCCGCATGATCATTTCAGTGCCTTTGAGGGCAATGAATAATATCCTTCTGAAAACAAATAAACGTCAGTTAACACAGTGAGTTATTCACAAAAAGATGTACCAATGCATGCTAAACACGCGAGTACATATTTTACTTCGGTACTTTTGTCCTTGACGGTCAGTTTTAATTAAAACTAATGAAATATGCCTTTACAATTAAGAGGTATTTTTACAATTAATCTGAATATGTTGGGTAAAGTGTGGCCTCAATGCAACTGTCGCGCAAACGTGATGCAGCTGGATGAAGTATGAAGTGGAATTTTAGCGGTGAGAGCGTAAACAAAAATTATGACAAAAGATCTTTCATTAGTTCGATATACTTTATTGTGCACATGAACGTGTATAATGAGTAATATAGTGGTAGCTGTTGCCTGCAATCTATTACGTCTCATATTAATTAACCCTAGAACTTTACTTTGGAGTCCCCTGCAAGGTCTATAATCTATCGAAGAGGAATGGTCGAAGGATGGTTTAATCACCAACACTTACATTCACACGCATTTGAGAGACTAACAGGAAGGAAAAGAACTGAAAACCTTGACCACAGAACACGTGGGTAGTCGCAGGGGCTGTTCCCTTGATTTCAGCATGCAGGATAAATGAATAAACTTTCTATATGAAGTCAATTGCTATAAAAATGAACATGATTAAGAATCATGACTTATTAAGACATTATACTGCGGAAGATCACTATGGCCTTGGTACCGTAAACTTTCTCATTACATGACGACCACGTGGTTCTCACAAACAAAAGTGTGCACAAAGTTATCAAGTGAGACTAATTGCACAAAATTCAGTCATAAAATCACGGAAATCATACGCAATATATACGCTCTCGCGAAAGGGATACTAAACAAAATTAACTGAATCACAATAAATTCAACAAAGCTCCACGTGTGTGACTGATAGTTCAACTGAAAAATGGCCTACACCGTACCTGTATTTTAACGCATTCAACAATCGCGAATTAGCAAGTAAAATTTGTCACACACGATAATGAACTATGAACGATAAAAGGAATCATTTACTTTGACTAGCATTGAAAAACTTACATAGAACACAACGTTAACTTATAGTCGAAAAGGCACGCTTACCGCCAGTAGGTCTAACCCGTCTCGCATCCCACGGAACACTCCACGAGCATTCGCTCTCCAACCAACACCGCTCTCCGTACCTCCGGAATTGGCCAGAGGAGCCCCTGCTGTGGTGTGATCCTATACAAAAGATTCGTCCAAGGCAAACAGAAACCTCTTTGCTACCTGGTACGTGTTTCCTACAGTTGGCTGTTGTGACACACACACTCTCATTCATACATTCAACCGATCGGACAGAAGAGGAAAGAATAGGTACATTGAAATATGGTACTTAAATGTATCAAACGTGAGCGTGGGGCTCCGGCAAGTACCAATAACATAATGAAATGTTAAAACGAAACATGGATAGTATACTGTGGCCATCACAAACACAATCAGCTGCTCGGTCTTTTCCCTTTTCTTCTTTACATCCAGGGTAATAGAACATTTGCATCAGCAATTGAGGTGCCAAAGGCAAACAAATGAAGCTGTGTGGTATGGCAAAATCATGAAGCGGCTCATGCACAGGCCCTTCACTACGAACTCACCTGGAAATCCGTCATAAAATTTGTCGGAGACATGGTGAAGCTATTTTGCACAATGCACACATGTATCAATGTAAAATGCAAGAATACACGCTATAACCTTATAAATTGCGATGCACCTATGAATGGTGATAGCAGCAGAAATCTGCAGAAATCTGCAGAAAGTAAACTCCACTACGCCTAATATTACAATAGAAAACAGAAAAAAATTAGAGAAGAAAATGAGACAAGAGCACAAGGCGATTGACATGAACTAGAGGTACAAATTACTAAAGCAGTAGAGAAAACTTTAGGACTTTCCAAGAATAAAAAGAAGGCATGGTGAGACGAAAAGTGAGAAGAAGCACTAGAACGAAGAGCCCAAAAATGCAGAAAATTAGATGTTAAAAATAAAGAAAAACTTTTTGAAGAATTCAGACAATAAAGAAAAGAAACATCAAACATAATCCGAAAAATAAAGAACCTTGGAAAAACCTCGTTTATGGAAGTACGAGAAAATTTTACCAAAAATAGTACTAGATATTTTTAACAAGCGTTTAACATGTATACAAAGGGCACCAAGCACCAAGTATTTGTTTCAAAGATGAATATGGCTAAATAGGCTTATATAAAGAAGAAAATTGCGAAATACTAGCAAAAAATTTTGATGGACTCTTAAGCTGTACAGTTCCAAAAGTAACCTTGGAATTTGCAGCAATACCACAAACTTGCAGGACGATTTTCTAGCAACAGAACAAGAAATTCGTGGAGCCATCAAATTACTCAAAAACAACAAGACTCCGTTACAGCAGACTTATTGAAATGGTCAGAATCAAAGATTATAAATTATCTACAACTGCTTTTTGAGGACATTTGGAAAACTGAAAAATTTCCGAATAGTGGACAATAGCGTCAATCCATCCGTTACATAAAAAGGGAGACAGACAAAATGTTGACAATGGCAGAGGAGCGTAAATTCTGCATTTGATATAGAAAGTATTATCAAAAATCCTTCTGGACAGATTTTACACAAAGAACTGGGTCACTATCAGAGAGGTTTCAGAAGGGGAAGTTCGCCACCCACAGAATGTTAACCAGCAAACCTATGACATTATGTTTTATTAATTTTAGAAAAGCATTTGATTTGGTAGACAGAAGAAACAATAGATAAAATCATTGAAGAATTCGAAGTAAGACTAGCATATATATTTCATAAAACTCTAACAAATACCTTTTCTGAAGTTAAAAATGTGGGAAAACTATCTCAGCCATTTTAAATAAAAACTGATGTTAGACAGAGGGATGGCTTATCACCTTTACTGTTTAACTGCATTGTATAAAAGTTTGTAAGGACTTGGAATTTGGAAATTACGAAGACCGAAAACGAACCAGTAATTCTAGGAAGGATAACAAATGGAATTAAAGTAAACTGCATGGATTTTGCAGACGATTTTGCAATGCTTTGGGAAAGTATGAAAGACGATATTTTTAAAATAGGTCTTATTGAATAAATAGAAAATAGAACTGTTCTAAAAATTTAGGCAAAAAACAAAATTCATGAGAAACATAAGAAACGCGCCAAAATCCGTAGAAACACAAATAGATAAAGTAAATTCAGATGTCTTGAAGAAACTAAAGAACAGAATGGACTAGAAAAGTTAGCAGTAGATGTAAGAGTTAACAAAATTGATCGACCATTTGGTTTAACAAAGAATATTTACAGTAAGATATGAATATCTAGAAAATAAAGCTGTACCACATTGGTGCGACTATAATGTTTATATGAATGTGAATGGCGAATAATGAACTTTCAGGTGGACGGAATAGAGGTACTTGAAAGACGGGTAGCTAGAAAAACAATGGATGCAACACAAAATACAGATGGCTGGAAAATGAGAAATAATGAAGAGGTATACAGAAATATAGAAAAATATCAGAAGTAATGGCTAAAATAAGATTAATCTTTTTTGGACACTTCTACCGAAGGAATGAGAAGAGGCTCATGAAACAAACATTCTTGTATTTCTGGAACAAGAAACCGACAATAGCATGGATCACGAAAGAAGGAAAGATCTACGAAGGAACAACATCAAAGAATCGGAAACAGAAGACAGAGATATTACATTTAGAAGGCTTTCAGTGCAAGAGGAACAAGAAATCGAGAACAACATGGACAGAAGAAAGTGAAAGGCAACATGGGGAGAAAATGAAGGAGCACTGAAAAATAGTAAACAGCAAAAACATAAGTTGTTACATCGTTCTAGTTGGTCAATAAGAAAACTAAAAAAGAAATGAAAAAAGTGAAAAACACTTTCATTGTTAAGAGGGAAACAAACTTTTCTAGTACCACTATAAAGCAATTTCACTAATAACTACAATATAAATTATCTTACAACGCATCCAAATCCCATATCTATATTCTATTCTTAATGCTTTAACGTATTATCGTTTGAGATCTTGATCCGACGCTGATTCCATTTCTAAGAATTTTCTTGGAAGAGCCATTACTACGTCGGAAGTTCACACAGGCTTATAGACTGGATGCCGCAAGCACTCTGGGACTTTCATTATTTCACCTCGCCGCTATGCTTCGTTTATTGAAAAGATTTTTTTGCTGCTGTTTCTTGCCAACGAACGAGCAATATTTAATGAATGGGACGCGTGACGGAGCGCAAACGGACGTTTCAAATTGAATGTTTCTGTCAGTCATTCCAGAAGCCATTTCCTGCCACCTGTTGCGGCATATGTTCCCGTCGGTACGCAGGAGCGCTCTTAAATCTCTTAGTGCCTGTGACCGTCGAAACGTGTCATTGAAAGATTGCTACGAGGGCTGCGCCAGAGCAGAATAAATTGACACCGATAGTTATAACATGGTTAATGTGCCCCACCTCTAATGTTCTCTATGTCTGTGAGATTTTGACGGGCAATGGGAGTTGATGTGATGCTGAGAATCCAATTGGACACAGATATGTGAATGAAACAGCTGGAACCAAGTTGTCCTTTTAACCTGGACATGGTTCTTCTAACAACACATATTATCAGTTCTGACGAGTCGTTTAACTGTCTTACAGAACATTTTTAGAACTTAAGTTACTTTAAGAAAATCCTATTGCAAACACACAAAGCTCAGACAACACCAACCCTGCTGCCATACAATACGTTTGACCTCGAGCTGGGCAGCGTCTCTAAGTCTTACATAGATTACGGTAATTTTTTCGTGTAGCACGAATAAGTGAACCATTTTATTACTGCAATTTTGCGACTGGACACAGAAGTGGCGTAAACAGGGCAATTTCGGTTGGAAAAGTATAGAATTTGTTGTGGAGCTTGTTGGACAGCGCTATACGCAGTCTTCAAAACGGTGTTTGCAATGGAGGTGCTTTCCCAGCAGATAGCTGTCATTGAGTCTCTTTTGACGAAAATCAATTTATCGCAGATTTTCATAGGCGCTTGCAGAATGTTTACGAAGACCTGGCAGTGAACAAAAGCACGGTGAGTCGTTGGATGATGGGTCCGTCATAATCGCAACATCGTCGCGCAGACCTTTCCGATCTTCCGCGTGCTAGCCAGCCGCACTCAGGTATGACTCCTGGAATACTGAAACGTACGGACACTTTCATTAGAGATGATCGACGGATCACAATCAAATACCTCGCTGCACAGCTGGATGTCTCTGTAGTGCTGACACATTCGTTAAGGCCGCAGGGTAATTCAAATGCGTGTGCGAAGTTACTTGCAGGTTAAGAGGTTGATTGTGATCGTCCCAGGATATGAATGGGTTCATCACTTCTAACCGCAAACGAAACAGCAATTGATCGAGTGGCGCCACAGCATTTCTCCTCTGAAGAAGTAGTTCAAAGCCGCAATCTCAGCCAGCAGAATCAAGGACGACGACGTTCTGGGACACTCAAGTGGTTATTCTGTTTGATGTCCTCCTTGATAGTGCAGCGATCCACTCCGAAATGTATTTTATTACCCTCAGGAAATTGATGACACAACATCAGCATGTACGTCACCACAAAAATATAAAGGACCTCGTCCTTCTCCGTGTATCGCAAGGCCTCTCACACGCCAGCGACCCCGTGAAGAGCTCACAAAACTTCAGTGTACTGTTCTTCCTCATCCATTCTACAGCCTGGGTATCGAACCTCCGACTTCCATGTGTTTGGCCGAAGGAAGGATGCCCTCTGAGGGAAGCGGTACGTGGACGATGGGGAGGTTACTGATGCAGCAGGACGTTGGCTCCGATGTTGACCAGTAGAGTCATGCACAGTAAGATGGCGAATGGTCGTCGCATTGAATGAAGATTATGTTGAAAAATAGGTTTCTCTAATCAAAATAGTGGGGAATAATGTGATATATTCGAATCCTGAATACAACCAACCTGTTTTTAGAAGAGAATGAGTTGTGTTGCCTATGGAACGCCCTCCGTATGTAGATGTCCCGCCATTTACGTCGGATGGTGTAACTATAAATATTAGTCTGGACCTCATACTGTGGAGACGGGATCCTAAGAGTAATGTTGAAGCCAATAATAATAAAAAACTGACGTTAGCGACTGTAATGCAGCCATAGAGATGAGTATTGATACTGATCACATAAGTATTAGAGCGTTTACGTACTCCAGAAACAGCAACAGCGGTTGTTCACTTTCAAAAAGAACCCCAGTGCTGACACTGTGATCATGAACTGATAATTCTCTCGAATTATGTTGAATTTGAGATAACAGTAAAATATTTAACACTTTCACAAAACCGGCCGGGGTGGCCTAGCGGTTCTAGGTGCTACAGTCTGCAACCCCGCGACCGCTGTGGTCGCAGGTTCGAATCCTGCCAGGGCATGGATGTGTGTGATGTCCTTAGGTTAGTTAGGTTTAAGTAGTTCTAAGTTCTGTGGGACTGATGACCTCAGCAGTTAAGTCCCATAGTGCTCAGAGCCATTTGAACCATTTTTGAACATTCACAAAGGTGCAGAAAATGGAATATCAAAGATGGTAATATGGACTAAAACAAGAAAAGAATGTCTAGGAATGTCTAGTAAACAAAGCCTGTAAAATGCACGCCTCAAGACCTATGAGCACTGGTTCTTGTTCAATACTGTGAAACACATTTATTCTGCTGCATCCTCGGTGTTTTCCTTTTTTGGGAGGAAGTCATACGGACTACAAAAAGAAGAAACTGTCCAGTTAATATGGGCTTTGAAATGCATACGATAAGAGCTGTGAGTACTTGTTCAGTAGAAGAGACGCATTTCACAATAACGAAGGTGATGAAGTGCACTTGGGAGCCCGAGTTCACTGGATAATTCTTTTTTTGTTTGGTGTACACTTTTTTCTGAGCATATGACTTATGACTCGTTTGATGCGGCCCGCCACGGATTCCTCTCCGCTGCCAAATTCTTCATCTTGGAGTAGCACTTGCTACCTTCGACCGTAATTATTTGTTGCATATGGTTGCATTAACCACCTAGAAACCAAATAAAGGTGAGTCGTTTTTAGGTTTATTCACAGATTGTGAATGTCATCTGTGTGGTGAAAGCGATAGTTCAGATACTTTCGATCGTCACTCTTTAGTTGTTTGTATTTTACGCACATGCGGCTTGGATAGATAACTAACACGTGAGACAGGATAATTAACTGAAATCGTCCTCGTGTGGTCCATAACGCCAGGCCGCGTATGAGTTACACATCTAGTTTGACACACGCAACTACGGCTCTCAGATATATTAAAAAGGCACTTACTTACAGAACATTAGCTTTCTAACTTCCAATAAAATTTAATGGATAGTAGCTGTTTGAGTACATTCAAAGAAGAACTAGCAAGTCGGGAGTGGATATCCTAATTTTATTGTTAAGTTCATACTCAGGCAACCATAAGATACCAACCCTTTACCTTAGTTACATGAAATGCCCCGATCTCCGCTCTCTTTCACTTCAGAGCTGTGTCGGACCGGATCTCAAGGTCAGACGCAAAAAACCTTGTAGGTATGATTTTGAAACGGAGCCATTACTTCCCTCAACAACTTACAAAAATTATTGCAATGTTTTCCAGTTATTGGTGCAACAGTATAGACACTAAATAGTACCAGAATTTCACAAATATCACCAAGATCGGAAACCGCAGTCATATATGTAAGTTGTAATAAATGCAAAAGCAATGCCAAGTTCCAACAATCGCCACACAGTTTCCTAATCATTTATGCACGATTTTATAAATGTGTAAATGGGATCAATCACACGTTCCACAATCAATGCCATTACTACTTCCGTTTAAAGCTTTTGACCCATAAATCGTTTGATTTAACGAATATTAATTCCCTTTACGGTACATTAGTTTCAACTATTATGTTTATCAACGAAGCTAACATATTTACATTTCAACCGTAAAGTATTAATACGTAAATCCTGTTTTCCGTTTTGGCCACGTTAAATCGACTGCTGTCAAGAGATTATTGTGATTACGTTTGTATGGGGCACGTCCTGGTAAAATTGAGTAAACATTATAGAATGCAGGGTGTTTGTTTTAAATATATTGAAAATGACTCATCGTATGAAAAACATGCCCAAGGCGAGAAGTTAATACTAGTAAGGGAGACATCTGTCTGTATACAAGTGGCCACCTCCAAGTCGTCCCTCCTGCATGGGTGGGGTCAACTTTATGTTTCAAACCGGAAATCCGCATTTTTGTTGCAATTTCGAATTCTACGCCAAAAAATACGTACGGTTCATTCAAATCATTTTTCCATTAGTGATAGACGGCGTTCTAATCGAGAAGTATCAAGTGCGTGTGTTTTTGCAGTTAGAAGCCACGCATTTGATACTCGTATGTTCCAGTTACGATGTAAATTTAAATCTTTGTGTTCCAACGGTTGATTCTGATGTCCATAGCTTTCTGAAGTGCTGCAAATGTGATTGTACGGTACAAATAATATGGCTAGATTTTAACATTACTGGTAAATAAGCTACTTGGGTTGTAACGTGGTTTAATATTATCGACGGGGTTGATTGTGGTGAGTTCCAAAACCACAGCAGTGCTTGATTCTGGTAGCCGCTCTTGAACCCCGCCATCAGCGATACTGATTTCGGTGTATTTCCATCAAACCACCGTAACACTCGTTCTGACCGGACAGCCACGCACCTGCCGGCGGAGTACAAACCCCAAGTACTGTAATAATTTTAGAAGTCGAAGGGGTGACAGTAACAGGCGCACTTGGCTACTCACCGAAATCAAACACCCCAATGGTTAGAAGCGAGGGTACTTACAGAAATCAAGCACCCCAGTGGTGCAAGCGAGGAGGATTAAAAAAAAAAATTTTTTCAAATGGCTCTGAGCACTATGGGACTTAACATCTGTGGTCATCAGTCCCCTATAACTTAGAACTACTTAAACCTAACCAACCTAAGGACATCACACACATCCATGCCTGAGGCAGGATTCGAACCTGTGACCGTAGCGGTCACGAGGACGATTCACAGATATCAAATACCCCGATGGGAACAGAAAGTATTACATCCAGGTCGTTGTTTCTGGATAACGCTAAAAGTAAATTTTAGCTCAGACACTGAAATAGATAATCACATTTTACCAAACAATCAAACATAAATGTTCAAATGTGTGTGAAATCTTGTGGGACTTAACTAGTAAGGTCATCAGTCCCTAAGCTTACACACTACTTAACCTAAATTATCCTAAGGACAAACACACACGCCCATGCCCGAGGGAGGCATCAAACATAAAACATTAAAGCAAATTTCAAACATTAATATCGACCATTAGATCTAGATTACGTCGTAAATGAAATGTATAACCAGATGCGTCGCTTCTTAACTGCGTGGCCCCATCACCACCGACATTGGGCTGTTGATGGCTGGGAACATGTTGTCTGGTCGTACGAGTATCGTTTAAAATTGTGTCCAGCAGATGGATGTGTACTGGTATGGAGACAACCTGTGAATCCATGGACCCTGCATGTTAGCAGGGTACTGTTGAAGCTGTTGGAGGCTCTGTATTGGTGTGAGGGGCGTGCAGTTGGAGTGATATGGGACCCCTGATACGTCTCGATACGACTCTGACATCTGACACATACGCAAGCATTATGTCTGATCAGCTGCATCTACTCGTGTCCATCATTATGCATTCCGACGGACTTGGTCAGTTCCAGCAGGACACCCCCACACGTCCATAATTGTTACAGAGTGGCTCCAGGAACACTCTTCTGAATTTGAACACTTCCGCTGGTCACCAGCCTCCCCAGACATGAACATTATTGAGCATACCTGGGATGCCTTGCAACGTGCTATTCAGAAGAGGTCTCCACCCCCTCCCCCCCACCCCCTCATAATCTTACGGACTTATGGACAGCTCTGCAGGATTCATCGTGTCAGTACCCACCAGCACTCATTCAGACACTAATCGAGTCCACGTCGTGGTGCGCCACATCTGCGTGTTCCCGGGGATGTTAGGCAGGTGTACCAGTATCTTTGGCTCTTCAGTGTATTTCAATATTCACTGTCGTGAAAGCACGTAAGTTGTTTATCTTTGTATTTTTAGATGACCGTTTCGATCTAAGATATGATCTTCAGATCTTACATTTTATGATGAAGAATAAAACATAATGCCTCAGTTACAATCGTAACTGACATTAAAATAAAATAATGTAGTAAAGAAGCACAGATAATATACCCTTGATAATACATAACATCTTTGACTAAGGTGGAACGTATATCATCTCCTTGCTCCAATCGGTCTTCTTTGTTACGTCTACGTTTATCAGAAGGCACTGCTGAGAGCAGCCCACGTTTAAATGAGCCCTGTCATTGGGTGATAACTCTTTCTCTGTTTCGTTTCTTTTATTAACGTATTATCTTCTTCGTTGTTGTTGTTGTTGTTGTTGTTGTGATCTTCAGTCCTGAGACTGGTTTGATGCAGCTCTCCATGCTACTCTATCCCGTGCAAGCTTCTTCATCTCCCAGTACCTACTGCAACATACATCCTTCTGAATCTGTTTAGTGTATTCATCTCTTGGTCTCCCTCTACGATTTTTACCCTCCACGCTGCCCTCCAATACTAAATTGGTGATCCCTTGATGCCTCAGAACATGTCCTACCAACCGATCCCTTCTTCTAGTCAAGTTGTGCCACAAATTTCTCTTCTCCCCAATCCTATTCAATACCTCCTCATTAGTTATATGATCTCCCCATCTAATCTTCAGCATTCTTCTGTAGCACCACATTTCGAAAGCTTCTATTCTCTTCTTGTCCAAACTGGTTATCGTCCATGTTTCACTTCCATACATGTCTACTCTCGATACAAATACTTTCAGAAACGACTTCCTGACACTTAAATCTATACTCGATGTTAACAAATTTCTCTTCTTCAGAAACGCTTTCCTTCCTTTTTTATAATACCAAAATCTTCTTTGTTGTTTTCTCAGGGACAAAACTCTTAATAATTGTTCATGTAATACGTGTTCTTCGCACGATGTAGTCAAATCACGTGGCCATTGGCTACCAACGACATTACGACAGAAACAATGAGCTGGGCTTCCGCTATTGAACTACTGACAGCCGAGCCACGTGTAATGTTCTTCATGCCTGCACAGATGGACCTACTCCACTCGAACGGTTCTTCTGCCATCAGTTATATATCAATTGCTCTCTTTTCCCACATAATTTTATCTGAGTGGGTGTTTCGATTATAACTGAAACATTATGTTTTATTCCTCTTTGCAGAATGAAGATCTGAATATGATCTCTTACAAAGAAAACTCCCCGCCGCACCCAATTAGATTTAGTGGTAAAATAGCCCAGTGGAAATCCCGTCAAAAACCGAACACAAATGAAGCATGAGAACAGGAAGGAGGCGTACGGAAGTGTGAAAAAGAAGCAAAATAGGAAGTGAACGGTCCGCACTCAATATGTGCAACATTGACCGAATTTCAAGAGCCACCGCGTTGTGGTTGTGTGATTACGGTGTTGAACTACTATCTCTCAAATCTCTCTCGCACACCGTTTTTGTTTTTTTGTTTTATTTTTTTGACAAAGTTATGAACTTTCTGTCCTGTTATTGACGTCTCTCTTTTCCTTCTGTAGTCTCGGAAATTGTTATACTGTACATTAGCTATAGAATGTGAGTCATGTTGCAGAATATATTACCGTCGCAAGTAAATATGACGAAAAGTGAGATGTTGCATACATTTGACACAGAAACGAAAACAACAGATAAAGAGATGTGACCTATGTTATAACAAAGGAATTAAAGAGGTAAATCCTCCAAAACCGAACGCAAGAGTCACAACAGGTGATACTTGTCTGGAACAAATAGAAGGCATGTGTTCTACACGTCCCTTCCTTACATCTCGCTGTTTCAGATGGACGTTACACCACGAAACAGACACAAATTTGAATACGACGAGCAGACACGTAATGAACGGATGGACGGCTCATAATTTTGTGAAAAAAATGGGATACGAGAGGGATTTCAACACGGGTCTCCCCCTTTGCACTCCAACGCCTTTCCCGCACGACCATGAAGCCGGGACTACTTAAGTTCGCTCGATGTTACACATCTTGAGCTTGGACAGTTCGCTGTTCCTATTTTGCTTCATTTCCCACATTTCAGTAGACCTTCTTCCCGATTTCGTGACTGATCTCTTTTAAGTTTTTGACGGGCCTTACACTGGACCCTTTTACCACTGAATCTGAGGTGGGTGGGATGGGACGTTTGCTCATTAGAAGATCGAAACCAAAGGTTTAACTAAACAACTTAAATGGATGCATGACTGCGTGTGTTGAAATCAGATGTAATATTATAATGGTCGCTGTTTTCCCTGGACCAATCATCCAAAGAATCTCTAAAAAATTATACACCCAGTCTATTCATAAGAACGTCATACGTATAACAGATGTTCCAACAGACGGATAGGCTCCCTTTGTTTAAGAACAGTTAGTCATAATTTGTTTTTCCGTTAGGAATTTCACTTTTGAGTCAAAAAGCAATTTTGATAAGCAGCACTCATTGCCGCACAAGGAAAGCCTCCAAACGAAAAAGTAGTAGGCGAGAATCAGAAACGCCAGAAAGCTATGCCTTTGAGTAAAGCTGTTGGATGTACACAAAAAAGAAAGGAATTTGACGTGACTGATTCTGACTCCGACGTCTCTTTGAAGAGTCACGACAAGCTGCATGGAACAAGTCGATCGCTTTGGAAAACCCACTCCCGAGCCTATTCTAATGACTGATCCGGTATATGTAGGTGGAGAACATACATCCTGGTTAAACTGTGATGGGGAAAGACGAATTTATATAGCTGCAGATATTTCATGTACGATTGTGCAATTTTAATTTGGCCAATTTGAAGTAACTAAAACTGAAAAGTTATATATTGGATACATTGGCATCACTTACGAAACTGTCTAAGAACAGGTCATATCTCGAGATGCACTTGATTTTGTATTGAGATTGTAAGTTAATTTAGCGAGGATGCGTTAATGGTGTACTATGCCTTGTACGTATTTCTTCCCATGGCTGCAAGTAACTGTCATAAAATCGATTGGAAATAGTTTCTCGTAATTTTAGGACCGCGTTGCTTTTGAGCAGTTGTTGCAAAGCTCTCATATATAAAGTCGATGTTTTTAACGTGGATGCACTATGGTGATTACAATTATTTTGCAATTCATTCGTCTACAACATGAACCTCACATGTAAGAGCTTTTGAACGACTACTCAAAAATAAAGTGGTCCTAAAATCACGAAAAATCTACTTTATTACAATTATACGCAGCCATAGAAGCAAAGACTAAAAGACATAATATACAATTAACGTATTCTCTTTAAAGTAAGTTATAAACCTGCTAGTATATATTGGCACATGAGTTGTTCTTATGTTAAAATCTTAAGTGATACTAACCCACCCAATGTATAACATTTCCGTTTTAGATACTTGAAAGTGACCTAAGTCCGAAATTGTATAATTATGCATCACATAAAGAGAATATCAGCTGAAATCATCACAAAATCATTTAAAATATTCAGTGCAGGGGTGGATCCTGTCACAGATAAGATTATAGTCGCAGATATGTCAGTACAATCGAAAAACTGCTGGAAAAAACATTGAAACTACGGCTGTAGAGTCTGTGGACAAGGAAAAAATGGTTTTTAAATTAATTAAAAAGGAGATTTCTCTTATTAATCGTAATTATGATATAGGGAAACTGCCACTTTCACACTTTGATACTAGCTTGAGAAATATCAAACGAGGAATCTCTGTTTAATGATTCTGCTGATGCTCATGAAAAAAATAAGACAGTGGTTGCCTTTAGTGTATCTCTCATTTTTGTATTACCGTCAGTATGTTAAGGGTAGTTGTGAACAGTTCCTACCTATGTGTGGTTGTATTTATATTATAAAAAATAGAATATACAAATAAGGAAATTTCTATAGTGCACTCTGACGTATTTTTCATGCGATAAATATCCAATGCCACTTATATATAGGTATCATTTTGTGTGTTGTCTATCTCAGTTTTAACACCTCACACAACATGTGTATTGTATTTTTGTCGAGCCATATCATACTTAAGAATTTCAGTCGAAAAAAATGATACAATGTTTTATTTTTTCCGGTGTACATTTGTAGTCTTAAATAATTACAGTGTCATTTTAAAGCACGTTGTACTATCTACCATACACAATTTCATCCTAACGGTTACTGCTTTTCTTTCAAACATACAGACAAATGTTTTGGACCTTACTGCTCCCTTTTGTCTGCATCGTTTGCTCCGATTTTATATTTCCTTCTTCCGTTAATACCTATACCTCTTTTATTATATAGTGTTTCTATTGGGATTAATCTTTTGGCCTTCACTATTTCATCTCTGAAAGCTATCCATGTTTCTGTTGTATTTACTTCCCCTGTTTCATTCAATGGTTGTATAATACTATATAACAATTTCTCAACAGTCTGGTTCTTTCGGTTTATCCACATCCCGTCTTTTCCCCTAACTTTCCACAATTGAGAATGATCTGTGGTTCATTATCAATAAATTATAGTCAGTGTCTACGTCTGACTCTGGAAATATTTTTCAGGTTAAAATATGTTTTCAAAACCTCAGCCATTAGGTCATATATTGGAAAACTTCCAGCCTCTCCTTAGCTCCTCCACACATACAGTCTTTTTTCAAGATGTTAAACCAAATATTAGCAATTATTAAATTGTGCACTATGTGAAAATCTACCAGACGGCTTCCCCTTTCACATCTCTCATCCACTCCATGTTCTCCAGCTACTTTTTATTCTAGTCTTTTATCTACCATCCATTTCCAATTGCCGGCCGGAGTGGCCGAGCGGTTGTAGGCGTTACAGTATGGAGCCGCGCGACCGCTGCGGTCGCAGGTTCGAATCCTGCCTCGGGCATGAATGTGTGTTATGTCCTTAGGTTAGTTTCCTGCTCTTGATGAAAATACACTCCTGTCACACTTACTACTCTTCCTACTTTTAAGTACAATGGTAATCATCACGAAACTACAAGTATCATGGTCGTAGAAGTGGAATCTTTCCTTATAATAATTTTTAAGGTGTTTCTACAGGGATGTGTAAGTTCATTTAATTTTTATATATCTGTAAGTTATTGCTACTGTTTTTCGCTGATATTTTATGCAGAAATACGATATCGGGTTTCCGACACGTATATTTTGATATTTGTATATGACAAACTTTCGTTACTGTGCGCGCTAAGTGTATCGATTTTGTGAAATGAGTTTAATTAAGCGCTTTACATAATACTCGCTGTAGGCGCTAACGATCCATGAAGTATATTTGTGTGTTGGTCTCACGTTATTACTAGCAGAATTTGCATGTTTTGTTTTTGTACAGCAGTTATCTGTTTGTGTCTGTTTACTGCGAATAATGTTTTACAAATACCTGTAAATGCTCATATGTTTCCACATCTGTGCACTGAAAGCCACTCTACGGTGTGTGGTGGAGGGTCTCTCAGGTAGAGTTGTCATTCCTCTCACCTCCCCGTCGCTCTCCTTATTTTCTCAAAATGTTCTCACGTGATCTTTTCGTGAGATGTCTGGGAGGAAGTAATATTTTGCCGATCTCTTGTTGGAACCTATGCCGTTGGAAGTTTAATATTAATTATGTCTTTGTAGCGTCTGCCACTGAAATCTGTGTGATTCTCATGTTTCTACAAAAAGCGAACCCGTGATAAAATGTTCCTCTAGATACTAGATAATTCTCTGTCCTCTACCTCCTCCGTTAATCGTACAAGACGAGGCTCACCGACTGATGAGCAATAGTTGAGAAGGAAGTTCTTTTCGTGACAATTTACTTAGAGCTCTACCAATGAACTGCAGTCTCGCAACAACTAGTATTATGTGGTCGCTCCTCTTTAGGTAGCCGCGGACGCAGAATCACAGATATTTTACTGCTTCCACTTTTCCTAGTGGTTGACTGCTCAATCGTGAAGTCGAGGAATTAAGGAGATTACAGTTCTATTTATGCATGTGTATCACTTTGTTCTAAAACTTGTGTTATTTCTATAGATGTTACAATATTATAAGACTGCTCATTGAGATGGTGATATGCGTGTTTGAGGTTACATTATGACTAATCCTGAGCACATTCTTACCAAGTAACGTTAAATACACACGTCTGCATACAGTGTTTGATGTTCAGTTTATCTCTAATTTGGTTCGGCTCGTTTACTTTGGCCCTTGAATCACTGACATTTTACTCTCACGTATGTTTTATTATATTTTAAATATTTCTTATATCGTAAATTTAATTTTACTATTTTTTTAGATCTGAAGGCGGTTCGTTTCTCAGGCAGAAACTAACTTACGTGACAAACTATGATAATTCTGACAAAAATGAGTTTAACAAATTTCATGAAATACTTCTTGTTGTAAGTAATTACTTTTAATGTCGAATTGTTGCCTACAATTTATAAATTGTAATGTTGCTGTATATTTTACTTTTAAAAATAATTAAAAGAGAAAGTGAATAGCTTTTATGGACTCAATAAAGATGATAGATGGGACAGTGTCCTGTATCGGTGGACCATGAAGTTGAAAGTGTCAGATACGCCATGTGCTCATTAAATTCCAGCTGGTGTTGAACAGTAAACACCAGTAATTGACTCAGGAAAAACGTCATTAGTGGTAGCACCGATGGGGCAATGAAAATAACGGACCCATTATCGTGTGATTTTAATCGAGCTATTGACAAGTCCTTAACTCTAAATTAAGTTAGTTTACACGTAAACCACTTTAAGTGTGGGCTGTCAGCTGACGGCTCAAATAAAATTTACGTCACTCGCTTCGATAAGCGAAAAGAGACATTAAACTATCATAATCACTGGAATTAGTGACAACTATCAGTTATCTCGGCGTATCCATTCAAAGAGATGTAAATGTGTGCGTTCACGTCAGAGTTACTGTGAGGAAGAAGACGTCACACTGACACACAGGAAGTAAAATTGATCAAAAAAGTAAGTCACTCTTCCGATTGTTCTTTATAGCCTCTCATTATTGTAAGACCATCATCAAGTAGCTCTAACGAAAGAAAGAACAAAAATATGTTGCTCAGTATGTTACGTGCCTATTCACTCTACGTGAGTGGTTCACAGAAATTTTCTAACGTTTGTACTTGAAGATGCTACAGGTAGGACGCTGTAAAATATATCAAAGTTGGCTGTTTTGACTCTGAGACAATGTTTCCAAGACGAGCAGAGTAATCCCGTGTATGCTTCACTTAATGACCATGTTATCAAAACGAGAGAAATTCGGACTTACTGACAGAGGTAACAACATAATCCCTTTCTGTTTACCATCCGCGATTTAAATAGGGAGAAGTAAGTTTATACTGTTGTAGAATGTGTCGTGTAGTTCTTAATGCATCAGTTTCGTAGAAGTAGACGCAAATCATTTAAAACAGGCTAATTCACTTCAAAAAGCCTGAAGACACTATACTATCAGCGGTGTAAAATGATGAAAGTTAGTAACGTCCCATGTAACGAGTCTGCATTAACTAACCAGCATCCGTGTCCTAGGCGTAACGCCTTGGATGAGTGATTAGAACATCCTCGGTCCTGGGTTGGAACTGCACGGCCGCTTCAATTTTGAATAAAAATCGTTAGCAATGGTGGCCGAAGACTTCCGGGGTAACGAGTCACCCTCATTCTGGCCACGGTCTCTTATAACAGGGCGGAGAAGCAGACAGATGTTTAGGACACTCTCTTGCCTTTGGGACGGGAAACTGCCCCTAGTAACGGAAGAGTCAGCAATGATCAACAGAATGGGGATACAGAAGGTAACGGAAAACGCTGCATGAGAGACACATACTGTGTATCCACAGAGCATGAGGCCTTTAACTGAAAAAGTGTCATCACGATCTCTCCTTTGCCAGAAGACAACTCCGACAACTCCCCAAATCGGATCTCCGGAAGAGACTCCCAAGGGGAAGTTGACGATCAGAAAAATATTGAATAACCAACGAAAGGATAACTTCCTACAGACGCGTTTGAAAGTCGTAGGGAAGCTATAAAATCTGATAAGAACAATGCTAAGGAATCTGGATATATTAGGAGACAGTAAAGTGAAATGGAAGAAGGCAAGCATTTTTGGTCAGGTGAGTATAGGGTAATACCAACAGCAGAATAAAATGGTGTAATGGGAGCTGGATGCGTTATGAGTATGGAAGTACAGCAAAATGGTTCAAATGGCTCTGAGCACTGTGGGACTCAACTGCTGAGGTCATTAGTCACCTAGAACATAGAACTAGTTAAACCTAACTAACCTAAGGACATCACAAACATCCGTGCCCGAGGCAGGATTCGAACCTGCGACCGTAGCGGTCTTGCGGTTCCAGGCTGCAGCGCCTTTAACCGCACGGCCACTTCGGCCGGCGTGAAGTATAGCAAAATGTGAGTTATTCTGAACAGTTCAGTGATAGGGTTATTCTCATCAGATTCGACAGCAAACCAAAGCCGACAGCAATAGTTCAGGAACACATGGAGAGGTCGCAAGCAGAAGGTGATGAGATAGAAAAAGTGTATGAAGATACTGAACGGGTGATTCAGTATGTAAAGGAAGATGAAAATCTAATAGTTGTGCGGTTGTAGGCGAAGGAGTAGAAGAAAGGGTTACGGGAGAATACGGACTTGTTACTAGGGTTGAGAGAGGAGAAAGACTAATTAAATATTACAAAAAATTTCAGCTAGTAATAACTCATACTCCGTTCAGGAATCACAAGACGTGGAGGGGTACTTGGAAAAGGCCGGGAGGTACGGGAAGATTTGAGTTAGATTCGTCATGGACAGGAAGATATTCTGATATGAGTTATTGTCTGGAAGGCGCATCCGGTAGCACATGTAGACTCAGACGATAATTCAGTAATGATGAAGACTGGTTTGAAGTTTAAGGGACTAGTAAAGAACAGTCATTGTGCAAAGAAGTGGGACATGGATGTATTATAGGGTGAAAACATACGCTTGAACTTCTCTGAGGCAACAGATACTGGGGTAAAGAACAGTTCAGTAGGCAGTTGAGTTGAATGGGCGTCTCAAAAGAGGGCAGTGACAGAACTTGAAAAGAAAAACATAGGTGCAAAGAGGATAACTACGAAGAAACCATGGGTAACAGAAGATATACTTCAGTTAGTCGATGAAAGAAGGAAGTACAAAAATGTATAGTGAAATTCGGAAATGCAGAAATACAGGTCGCTTGGGAATAAAATAAGTAGGAAGTGCAGGGATGCTAAGGCGAGATAGCTGCATGAAAAATGTGAAGAAATCGAATAAGAAACGATTGTTGGAAGGACTGAATCAGTATATAGAGAAGTCGAAACAACCTTCGGTGAAATTAAATGCGAGGATGTTGACACTAAGAGTGTAATGGCCATTCCAGTGATAATTGCAGAGGAGAGAAGGGGTAGGAAGAGAGAGTAAACTGAAGCCCTCTGTCATGGGAAGGATTATGTGATGACGTGTTGGAAGAAGAAGCAGAAGCTGATTGGGGATCCGGTATTACAATCAGAATTTAAAAGAGCTTTGAAAGACTTAAAATCAAATAAGGCAACAGGGACGGATAACTTTCCAAAAGAATTTCTAAAATGATTGGGATAAATGGCAAACAAAATTACTGTTCACGATGGTGTATAATATGCGTGAGTTTGGCGATATACCATTTGACTTTCGGAAAGAACCTCATCCACACAATCCCGAAGGTGCAAGAGCCGACAAGTACGAGAGTTATCACACAACCAGCTTAAAGGCTCATACATCCAAGGTGTTGACAAGAGTAATACAGGGTGCTACAAAAAGGTACCGCCAAACTTTCAGCAAACATTCCTCATACACAAATAAAGAAAAGATGTTATGTGGACATGTGTCCGGAAACGCTTAATTTCCATGTTAGAGCTCATTTTAGTTTCGTCAGTATGTACTGTACTTCCTCGATTCACCGCCATGATTTCATGCGGGATACTCTACCTGTGCTGCTAGAACATGTGCCTTTACAAGTACGACACAACATGTGATTCATGCACGATGGAGCTCCTGCACATTTCAGTCGAAGTGTTCGTACGCTTCTCAACAACAGATTCGCTGACCGATGGATTGGAGAGGCGGACCAATTCCATGGCCTCCACGCTCTCCTGACCTCAATCCTCTTGGCTTTAATTTATGGGGGCTTTTAAAAGCTCTTGTCTACGTAATCCCGGTACCAAATGTAGAGACTCTTCGTGCTCGTATTGTGGACGGCTGTGATACAATACGCCATTCTCCAGGGCAGCATCAGCGCATCAGGGATTCCATGCGACGGAGGGTGGATGCATGTATCCTCGCTAACGGAGGACATTTTGAACAGTTCCTGTAACAAAGTGAAGTCACGCTGGTACATTCTGTTGCTGTGTGTTTCCATTCCATGATTGATGTGATTTGAAGAGAAATAATAAAATCAGGTCTAACATGGAAAGTAAGCGTTTCCGGACACATGTCCACATAACATATTTTCTTTCTTTGTGTGTGAGGAATGTTTCCTGAAAGTTTGGCCGTACCTTATTGTAACACCCTATATACAAAAGAATGGAAAAGATGATTGTCGATGTGTTAGGTGACGATCAGTTCGGCTTTAGGAAAGGTAAAGGCACCAGAGAGGCAATTCTGGCGTTGCGGTTTATAATGGAAGCAAGATTAAAGAAAAATCAAGACAAGTTCATAGGATTTATCGGCCTTGTAAAACCGTTAGACAACGTAAAATGATGGAAGATGTTCGACATCCTGAGAAAAATAGGGATAAGCTATGTGGAAAGACGCATAATATACAATATGTGCAAGAGCCAAGCAGAAGACCAAGAACGAAATGCTCGGATTAAAAAGGCGGTATAAGACAAGAATGTAGCTTCTCATCTCTACTGTTCAGTCTATACATCGGAGAAGCAATGAAGGAAATGAAACAATGGTCCAGAGTAGAGATTAAATTCGAGGTGAAAGGATATCAATTATAAGATTCACTGATTTTTATTGCTATCCTCAGTGAAAAATGTTGATGAATTACATGATCTGATGAATGAACTGGACAGTCTAATGAGTAAAAAAATATGTAGACTGAGAGTGAATCGATGAATGACGGAAGTAATGACAAGTAGCATAAATGAGAAAATCGAGAAAATTAACCTCAGGATTGGTTATAACGAAGTAGATGAAGTTAAGGAATTCTGCTACCTAGGGGCAAAATATCACATGACGAACAGCAGACTAGCACTGGCATTCCTGGCCAAGAGAAGTCTACTAGTATCAAACATAAGCCTTAATTTGAAGAACAAATTTCTGAAAACATACATTTTTAGTATATCATTGTATGGTAGTAAAACATGGACTACGGGAATACCGGAAAACTAGACAATCGAAGCATTTGCGATGTGGTGCAACGGAATTAGGAGGTTCTCTGGAGAATCAACAAGGAAAGAATTCTATGGAAAACATTGGCAAGAAGGAGGACCACGATAAGAGGACATCTGTTACGATAATAGGGAAAAACTTCAGAGGGAACTGTAGACGACGAAAACTTTAGAGGAAGACAGAGGTTGGAATACATGCAGCAAATAACTGACTACGCACGTTGCCGGTGCTAGTGCTAGTTTTGTATACCAGTTTCATTAACCCCTGTCTCTCGTATACATATACGAATTACAGAAGGACATCTGGTCTCATGGAATTCCTTATCTGCCTTCCATATCTGCAGGATTTTACTGAAGCACACCTTCAGTCTGATTACGTATTCTGTTGACAAGCACATGTCCCGAACATTTACATGTTTCTCACATTTTGGTCAAAATATTCAGGGCTGATTTTTTGAAAGAGATTTTTCCTTAATGTTTGACAGAAAATGTTTATTTTTTACCTTCTGAGACACAATAAGCGGTGCTGTTTCATAGTAGACAAGTGACTTTTTTTTTTTTTTTTCGAATAGCTTGCATCAAATATTCTCTCAGTGTACTTGATCGCACAACTTCGTTCAATAAGTGGCACACGTGTCGTCACGTCAGAGAAACTTAAGACGGAGCCCTGTCAGCGTAGGCCACGGACATTTGGCTGCAGTAAATTTCTATTTGGAGTACATTCATCCATCTGTGGGTTTATCGTTGTAATATCTCAAAATTTCTTTTCTACGAAACAAGATTACTTACTTCTAACTGCAAAGATTTTAGCAATGTTAGTGCAGTTGTGTAAAGTGTCCTATACGATTTCAGCACGTTTTGAAAAAATGCTTAAAATAAGTGTTGTTTTTCGAGCAGTTTACATTACCTTCCCGATTCCTACCGATATCAGGGCAAATATAACATGGGATGCAATGTCATCGGTCAGTGGTTGAAATAAAGTAACAATTACACAATTTATTGCTTATATGCCGAGTGTTAAAGCTTATTACAATACTCTGGAGTGCATCCGGTTACTATTTTGTTACCAAAAATCTACAATGCTCGGTAAATATCGTAAGCCAGTTAATGTATAGGACAACCTAAATTTAATTTCCAGATTCCCCCGGAGTATCTGTCGTGTGGATCTTCCGTGGGGAAGTCGGTAGAGTGTTAGTTCGTCGTACCAAGGGTCCTGGATTGGAGCTCTGGTTATGCCAGTTTTTGTGCTGTAATACGCGAGAAACCATTAAATGTGGCAACATGTTTCTAACACTTGAAAGGTCTGTTCGCAGTTTATATATGTAAGGTGGTGCTATCACCTAGCAGTGAGTTATGTTTATTCTTCTTCTTATCATCTTATCTTGTTATCACTATTATTTCTGCTAATACTTCTGCACGTGTTATGTAAATGTTTCTCTGTTCTTCTGTTCCGATTGTTTATATTTATTCTGTGAAACTACAAATGTACGCTATAGGTTTGCTACTTTAACATAAATGAAGCGAAAGGAGACTGTCAATAGAACATTGCTAAAAACTCAGAAAGGTCCTTTTACATGTCAGGAACATATCCCACATAACACTTTCACACGTACAAAAACTAGCAATACCAAAGCAGATTGGTACGACAAACTAATCATTCACCAGCTTCCCCACGGGCGCTCTACACCACAGATACTGAAGTTATGCTTTTCTTGTGCTCCTTAGGACATGTGTTACCTATTACCTACTATTTACACACGTTGTCCTAGACAACAGAACATAGCACAAATTATATCAGTGTTTAGGTTGATACGCTGTCTATATAAACGTCAACTGCCACTTTTCGCACCATTCAGATATTTCTTCTAAATCGTTTTGCAGTTGGTTTTGATCTTTTGATGGCTTTAATAGTCGATGAACGACAGCTTCATCTGAAAACAACCGAAGACGGCTGCTCAGATTGTCTCCCAAATCGTTTATATAGAAAAGGAACAGCAAAGGGCCTATAACACTACCTTGGGGAACGCCAGAAATCACTTCTGTTTTACTCGATGACTTTCCGTCAATTACTACGAACTGTGACCTCTCTGACCGGAAATAACAAATCCAGTCATATAACGTAGACGATATTCCATAAGCACGCAGTTTCACTACGAGCCGCTTGTGTGGTACAGTGTCAAAAGCCTTCCGGAAATCCAGAAATACGAAATCGATCTGATATCCCTTGTCAGTAGCACTCAGCACTTCATGTGAATTAAGAGCTAGTTGCGTTTCACAGGAACGATGTTTTCTAAGTCCATGTTGACTCTGTGTTAATAGACCGTTTTCTTCGAGGTGCTTCATAATGTTCGAACACAATATATGTTCTAAAATCCTGCTGCATATCGATATTAACGATATGGGCCAGTAATTAAATGGATTACTCTTACTACCTTTCTTGAATATTGGTGTGACCTGTGCAACTTTCCAGTCATTGTGTACGGACATTTCGTCGAGCGGACGGTTGTATATGACAGTTAAGTATGGAGCTAATGCATCAGAATACTCCGAAAGGAACCCAATTGGTATATTGTCTGGACCACAAGACTTACTTTTATTAAGTTATTTAAGTTGCTTCACTACTCCGAGGATATTTACTTCTACGTTACTCATGTTGCAGCTGTTCTCGATTCGAATTCTGGAATATTTACTTCGTCTTCTTTTGTGAAGGCATTTCGGAAGGCTGTGTTTAGTATCTCTGCTTTGGGAGCACTGTCTTCGATAGTATCTCCATTGCTATCGTGCAGAGAAGGCATTGATTGTTTCTTGCCGCTAAAGTACTTCGCATACGAGCAGAATCTCTTTGGATTTTCTGCCAGGCTTCCAGAAAAAGTATCGTTGTGGAAACTGTTATAGGCATTGTAGTCCGCGCTAAATTTCTAGCATCTGTAAAAGATCGCCAATCTTGGGGATTTTGCGTCTGTTTAAATTTGGCATGTTTGTTTCGTTGTTTCTGCAACAGTGTTCTAACCCGTTTTGTGTACCAAGGAGGCTCAGCTCCGTCGTTTGTTAATTTATTTGGTATAAGTCTCTCAATTGCTGCCGATACTATTTCTTTGAATGTAAGTCACATCTGGTCTACATTTATATTATTAATTTGGAATGAGTGGAGAATGTCTCTCAGCAAGGCGTCAAGTGAATTTTTATCTGCTTTTTTTGAATAGGTATATTTTTCGCTTATTTTTCGAGGATTTGGTGATTACAATATTCAATCTCGCTATGACAATCCTGTGTTCACTAATCCCTGAATCGGTTTTGATGCTCGTTAAATAAATAAATCATGATTATTTGTTGCTAAGAGATCAAGTGTGTTTTCACAAACGTTTACTATTCGCGTGGACTCACGAAGTAAATGCTCGAAATAATTTTCAGAGAATGCGTTTAGCCGAATTTCGGATGATATTATATGCGTACCTCCGGAATTAAACATGTATTTTCGCCAACATATCGAGGGTAAATTATAGTCACCCTCAACTATTATCGTATGAAGCCGGTACGTGTTTGAAATCAAACTCAAGTTTTCTTTGAACCTTTCAGCAACTGTATCATCTGAAGTGGGAGGCTGGTAAAAGGACCCAATTATTATTTTATACCGGTTGCCAAAAATGACCTCTGCCCATACTGATTCAAAGGAAGTATCTACTTCAATTTCGCGACAAGTTAAGCTACTTCTGATAGGAACAAACACGCCACCGCTAACCGTGTTTAGCCTATCCTTTCGGCACACCGTTAGGTTATTCGCAAAAATTTCGGCTGAGCTTATATCCGGCTTTAGCCAGCTTTCGGTGCCTATAACGATTTGAGCATCAGTGCTTTCTGTTAGCGCTTGGAGCTCTGGTACTTTCCCAACACAACTACGACAATTTGCAACTGTTATTCCAGTGGTTCCTGTATCTACGTTTTTCCAGTGTTCAGCCTGCACCCTTAGTGACTGAAGCCCTTCTTGTGTTTTCCAGAGACCCTTTAACCTAAAAAACCGCTCAGTCCACGCCACACAGCCCCTGCTACCCGTGTAGCCGCCTCCTGCATATAGTGGACACCTGACCTATTCAGCGGAGCCCGAAACCCAACCAGCCTTTGGCGCCAGTCGAGGAATCTGCAGCCTACACGGTCGCAGAACCGTCTGAGCCTCTGATTCAGACCCTCCACTCGGCTCTGTTGCAGAAGTCCGCAATCGGTCCTGTCGACTATGCTGCAAATGGTCAGCTCTGCTTTCATCTTGCAAGCAAGACTGGCAGCCTTTACCACTTCTGTTAGCCGTTCGAATCTCTTATGATCCGAAGTGACACACATCATTGGTACCGATGTGAACCACGACCTGCAGTTGGCTGCAGCCTGTGCTCTTCATGGCATCCGGGAGGACCCTTTCCACATCTGGAAAGACTCTACCTGGTTTGCACACGGAGTGCACATTGGATTTCTTACCCTTATTGTCAGCCAAGTCCCTAAGTGGCCCCATTACGCGCCTAACGTTGGAGCTCCCAACTACCAATAATCCCACCCTCTGTGATTGCCCGGATCTTGCACGCTGAGTGGTTTCCTCTAAAACAGGACAGGCGACAGCATCTGGCTCAGCGACAGTGTCAGCCAAAGACATCAACTGGAACCTGTTTGTCAGACAAACCGGGGAGGCCTTACGTGCTGCCGCCAGGGAAGTTTTTCGCCGCCTGCTTCACCCCGGGGCGACCTCCCACTCGACCACAGGTGACGAGTCAGCCTCAGTGCGAGCAGTACCTGGGTTGGCCACCGGTGAGGACCGATCGGAGGACTCTGACGTGCTGGACGTCCGTTGGATCCCCACGGCCGGCCCACAACAGTGGTGCCCATCCACTGCAGCCTGAAGCTGTGTAACCGAGGCCACCTGTACTATCGGACGGAGACAAGCTGGTGCCGGCTCCATTATGCTCTGGGGAACATTCACCTGGACATCCATGGGTGCAAGGGAGCACGTGCAAGGCAGCATGACGGCCAAGGAGTAGATCACATACACCCCTTCATAGCCATCATGTTCCTCGACTGCAGTGGCTGTTTTCAACCAAATAATGCTCCATGTCACAAGGCCTGGAGTGTGATGAAGTGGTTCAAGGAACACAATGGCGAGTTCCAATCGTGTGCTATCCCCACAATTAACCAGATCTGAACCAGATCGAACCATCCGGAATGTGATCGAACGTGGCGCTAGAGCTCATCGGCCCCCTCCTCGGAATTTACAGGAACAAGGTGTCCTTGCAAATGTGGTGCCAACTCCCTCCAGCGTCCGAACAAGGCGTCATTGCTCGCATACCACGACGCGTCACCGCTGTTATCCGTACCTAAGGTGGACGGCTATTAGATAGGTGGTCATAATGTACTGATTGATAAGTGTACAACGTTCGGTGCGAGTATGACTGTCTGACATCTGTGGGTTTGAGTGTAAGTGATATACGATATCGTTGCATCTTCTATTTAGATAAATAGCAATCGGGGTGTGTGTTCTTGTTTTCCAGACGTACCGAAGTTCGCAGAGCCCATCAGTAACGTCACAACGCCTGTCGGCAGAGAGGCCATTCTTGTCTGCGTGGTCGAGGATTTGTCTACCTACAAGGTCAGCAATACTTCTCACTCTGTGACGTAATAAAATACCAGGACATGTTAGCATGTATAATTATTCGGTAGTTAATGTTTCTTATAGAACTTCTGGAGGAAATTTACGCTGATGGGATAAGGCACCAAGTAGATGTCAATACTGGAGGTTCAGTCACCAAAATCACTATCTTCTGAAACAATTATTTCATTCAATTTGTCTAAGTTTGTTCACGCACTAGCATCTATCAGTAGAATGTAAGGCTACACACTTTACAAAACGAAAAATGGTAGTAGCCATCTACCGCACGTTAATTGGTCGTGTGAATACCTATTATCATATCTGGAACTTAAGCTCTGTTTCACTGCCTATGAATTTGAAAACTGAAGTTTGTCGACAAAATAGAGTAATTAGAAAAACAGTTACACTGTCCACACTCTTTTATTACTGCGGCGTGTGGGAATAGTATCAAGTCGCAGCAACGGGCGACTGGAAAAGTATAATCACATTATGCAGAAAAATCTATATTGCGAAAAACACAAGGAAACAAAACATAAACTACCAAAAACTGAATCGGGTGGTTGGTTGCCAGCTTCAGTTTTCGAAAGTGTCTTATTGAGGTCGGAAGAAGGGAAGACGAATGGTCGGTTTATTGGGAGAATTATAGGAGAATGAAGATCACCTGTAAAGGAGATCGCCTGTAGAATAGAGGTGCGACCCATTCTTGATTACCTCCAGAGTGTTCGTAATCCCCACGAGTAATAGGAGATCCTGAAGCAGTGCGGAAGTGTGCTGATAGATATGTTAACTGTAAGTTCGATCAGCACATGTTAGGAGATATTTCGTGAGCTCAAATGGGAATCCGTGGAGGGAAGACGACGTTGTTACCGCGAAGCACTGTCGAGAAAATTTAGAGAAGAAGCATTCGCGGCTGACTGCAGAACGATTCCGCTGTCGTCAATCTACACTCAGCGTAAGGACCACGAAGACAAGAGAAATTAGAGCACATAGCCAGTCGTTTTTCGTCGCTCCATTTTCGAGTAGAAATGAAAGTAGAATGGCCGGCCGGAGTGGCCGAGCGGTTCTAGGCGCTACAGTCTGGAACCGCGCGACCGCTACCGCCGCAGGGTCGAATCCTGCCTCGGGCATGGATGTGTGTGATGTCCTTAGGTTGGTTAAGTTTAAGTAGTTCTAAGTTCTAGGGGACTGATGAGCACAGATGTTAAGTCCCACAGTGCTCAGAGCCATTTGAACCTTTTTTTTTTTTTTTTTTTTTTTTTTTTTTTTTTTTTTTTTTTTTTTTTTTTGTGGAAGTAGAATGATTGGTATTGGTATAAAGTACCCCCTGTCATGAACCGTATGGTGGCTTGCAAGGTATATAAGTAGATGTAGGTGTAGATGTTACGAATCTTTCCTTGGTCCTTAATGTACTGAATCCTCAGACCATAGAGGTAAAACTATTTAAGATCTGCAGCAGTCATATTAATTGAATTTCATTCATTAAAGGAATAAGACTAAACTTACCATTTATATGGTAACATAAAGACATCCTCTGTCTTACAAGAAACAAGTGGTACTATGGATGCAGAAGGAGGTACAACAACCCGAAAATGACCAATCCACTTTCTTCATTAGTATGCAGGGTAAGTAGAGTATGCAGATCTAGATGACACACGAAGTTTGAGTTTAAAATAATTAGCTGAGAGTATTTCACCATGATGGGTCATAGTAATATCGCTTTATTAGGAGAAAACGTTTAAAAACTAACAGAATTAAAAATTAGAATAACAGTCCAAAAGAAAATTACAAATTATTTATTATGTAATAAGTAAGAAACTAATGGGAAGCAAGATCGTTATATGGTATAAAAGCGAGCGATTTTATCATTATTTCGATAATGTAAAATACGAGAAAGGATAACCAAATGTCGTATCTACTGTATTGCTTCTAAGCCCCACTGCAAAAAAAGTGATTAACTGTTGTATTGAACTAAAAAGTTCCGAAGTAATATCGACGCACATGAAACTGGAAAAAATGAAGGTAACTACTAGAAACGTATATGTTCCCTTGAGGCTTTTCAAACTCTGTGCCATTATTCCGACAAGTACAGCAAAAATATGCTAGAATTCGCACTAATGCGATAATAAATGAATTTTCTAAGAAGGATATCTATCCTTCGATGTAACGTTAGTTTTCCATCGATTTCTTGAAAAATAAACACAATTTAAAGCGTCTAACGTTTATCATTGTTATTAGCGAAACGTTATAGAATGTACTGAAACGAATAATTTAGTTGGTAGATAAAAGCATTTCGAAACCACGGCAAATAGTGAAACGACATTGACGGAAAATGAGCATATATAATAGCAGCAATATGAGTGTGAGGCGAGAAAAATACATACATTATTTAGTATTTATGCTGATGGTGCTAAGTACATATACATTCTCGTTATTAATATAGGACTTCAGTTTCTGAGCCACGTCAACAGACTGATAATCTCACCTCGATAGCTAAAATACAGTAATATCTGAAATTATTATGAAATATAATGGTCTAAAACGAAGGATTTGCAGGTAAACATACTATTTGCTAAAATTGTTTTTAATAATAGAACATTAGAAAATTTTAATAACCTTTGTTGTGACTTGTGACAATAACACCATAATCACCAGTAACTGCAGTCACTTGATACCAGTATCACAATTTCCCGGCATTGCGATCTCGGCCTGTGCTGCGCATCCATTTTGCTGTTACACGTTTTGTAAAGCCATCAACCAGTCTGTCACTAGTGCGCCTTTTGGAATGCATCAAAGAATTTTCTTCGTACAGTTATCATCCAGTTCTTTCTATGCATGATCCATCGACCGACCCCCCTCCCCCCACCCCCCATTTAATTTGTATTGCAGACATAGTGAGTTAGTCAATTACAGTCCCTTCTGTGATTCATCTGTATGGTTCCCTCTCCATTGTCATTCCAGACAAGCGTCTTTCTATTGCTCTCCGTATCTGCTGTGAGCCAGAACTAACAATACTCACTGGCTGTGAACTCTACGTTTCAGACACATCACAAGCTCTTATTTAGAATTCCAGTTCATATTCAGTCATCTGTTTACTCATTTACCTTCCATACTGCAGTAGCTGTCAAAATAACGTGTGCATGTTTTGCATGATAAACCGATCTATAAGCAGGTAAATTTACAGGAGCATAAGAAGTCTCACATGAAAAGAAAATTGAATGTCCATTGCAAAATGGTCTGTGACCTGACACTCTTATAATACGACGAATAGCGCGTTTTTTAAAAGAAACATCGGATTTTTTCAGTATATAAAAATGAATGTCTTAAAAGCTATCAACAGAAAAAAATGAATTGATACTCTTAAATTAGGGAATTGGGAAATGAGTTAGAAGAAAACTTAAAAGTATCTTAAGAAAAGAATATACAGTAAAGTCATTACGGTGGGGAGTGGAACAGTTCCCTTATCTAATCACTTTATAAATTCATTTCACAAGATTTGGTATCACATCATGCATATACTCATCAGTTCCAGGCAACGCAACAGATGAACAATTCAAAACCATACGTTTATACTTCAGAATGGAAATACTACCCGGGCACATAAACATGAGAAACTTGGAAAGAACAAAATAATCTGAGATTGTGGAGGCAACAGTCAGTACTACTGTCAATGAAACATTCGAAAACAAGATGTTTTTACAGCATTTCAGCAGTCAATATGAATGAAATATGGCAGGAATATATTTAGATCAGAATTTAAAACGTATGTCTTTCGGTGCTGAGGACAGCTGTGCGCTACCAGCAACGACATTTCAAGCTGTTATGACTTAAAAGCAGGCATTGGAGCATACCGAAGAGACAGCAGACATTTTGGTAGCTTTTTAAAATGTAATGATTCTTGACGCCTGATACCTGCATATTTGTCAGCAAAGTATTTCTCGAGACTGTGAGAGACCAAACAATGCAAAGCAGTTGTTGAAAGATGACTGTTATTGAACTCTTCGTACATTATTTATGCTGGTCAGCAGTTCGACAGTTTTAATCAAAAGACCCGTACTGTTTCCTTCTTCAGCTTCATTCTTTCTTAATCACTTTCAGTATGTCTATAAACGAAACGGTGATCATTTCAACGTCTCTCCATCCCTTGCTTTTCTCTCTCCTCCAATCCTCCCAAGATACCTTTGGATTTGATGGGTAGTAATACTCAATCTGTCTGACTGTTATGCCTCAACTATAATCGTTCTTTCATAATAAAGTTTGAAAATGCATAAAACGCTCACACTCCATCAAATTAAATCTTGTGGGAATCTTGTCCTCATATAACTACATAGTTTAAAGAATTTTGTTTGTAATTCTTAGCACATAATTTAAAATTATCGTGATTTTTAAATGAAATTCGCTGAATTTTTGTATTTGTCGCTACCATGCGGCAGGTATACATCTTTCACATTGTGCCAAACAGAGAAAATATGCATTTATCTAAGGGAACACGTGTACGCCTTTCGATTCTAAAACACGTCCTGGCGCACTGAGAAAAAGTCTGAAGGCAGTAAATTCCCAGACACAGGTAGATAAAAGGATTTATTAGAAAAGAATTACTTTTTTATTTGCATGTGTTCTAGTTTCTGTGTTTTCAAAACGTTAAAAGCTTTATAGAAACAAAGCAATGCTACAGTTAATTTAGTTTGTAGAAGGACGAGAGGTTTCGAATATTGTCTGCCCTGGATTCGGCATGTTTGTGGGAAATCCAGTGCGCTGCAAACAGCATTCGAGAGGCTTTCCGTTGTTAACAGGTCAATGGATATCGAGCGCAAACTCGAACGTATCGCCCGAGATATGAACGAAGTTTATCTCATCTGTCGGAACAATCAACTTAAATGTCGTATTTATGGTCCGAACAGAATCCCGGATTAGAGATGTCAATAATGTATTGAAAACCAAATAGCGAGTGGCGCCCGGCATTAACGAATGCGTAGCTCTCTTGTATAAACACCTGCACCAGCAAACATTGTAATTGCATTGTTGAAGATTTAATCTGGGGCCGGAAGGCACACGCGGGGCTCACTGATATGGTTTCCGGGCTTAACGCGCCATTTGAATTACTCTGGTGCTGTTCCCGGTCTCTAAAGCAATAATATATTTACTGAGGGCTGCACTGGGACTTCTTTGTTGGATCTACAAGTGTATAATTTGCGCTTATTTTTTATTTTTTTGACGAAGAGCGTGAATTTGTATTACCAGATATAAGAAACTCTAAAGATCACACTTTTTAGTAGTTTGTTGTGGTATTTAGTTGCGGTATTTCACGACCCTACTCAAGATAATAAACTTTCTTCACGAACGACGTTCAATACGTTGTTGAGCAACAGAAAACATCGAGTGGCCGAAACACTTTCCTGAACAGGTGTCGAGTTTCGACATCACTGCCATTATCAGGTCGTAAAAAAACAGTGACACAGAAGGCGTGTAGCAGAATATTGGCAGATGACGACTACGCTTCCTTTCTTACGATGGCTACAAAACCGAAATATGTTCAGATGAATTAAAGTATGACCACGTCTGCGAAACGTATGGTGTGTTTAGATAATGATGGCCCCCGATCTTCTGCAACAGGCAAAGTGACCACGTCTCGTGACTGGTTCCTGAAACTCCCTAAATTCTCCAACATGTACATTTACGCCATTAAAAGCCTAAATTTTAATAAAGATGTACGTAATTTTAAATATGTCTGTGGCAAACAATACAACACAGTTAAAAGCAAACATTTTAACGTAGGGAAATCTCGATTTATAAGAAAGGCAAACAGTATAGATAATAGTTTATCTGATATTTTATTCTTCTTGTTATTATTAATAATAATAATAAGAAGAAAAAGCCAATCAAAATTATGTGAAAGTTGTATATACAACATGAACGCTTCGTAGCTATATTGTCAAGCATACAATTTTCTCGGGCTTACCGCTTTACACTACATACCAGAACAATTTGTCGTTCAGCAATGGTTACGTGGCTTCAATGATAGTAGCTTGACAGTATCTACGTATCCTTGGGTTCATTTAGAATTCAGCATATTTTAATAAAACCAGCCATGGACATTGTAGTTGGCTTTATTGCTGTTGTTGTCTGCACTCAAGTTCAACGTCATTAGTGTCATTGTATTACCACTAAAAACAATTCAATCAATGAAATCACTTACATAAACACAATGAATTTATTATAGAAAAGATAGCTGCCAAAACATAAAAAGGTAAAATTCTCTAAAATATTCAAGACACTTGTTTCAAATCTCATAGCTACGAAGAAAAACATTATATACCTCATTGTAAAACTTTGCGTACATGTTTCTTTTTGCCGGAGTAGATTGTTTTTTGTATCGATAATACCCTTATCTAGTGGCATATCTCTGGGCAATTCCATTGATCAGCTGTTATCAACACAGGAACGATATTCCGATTCAGTACCACAAACTGCTACAGTATCGTCAAAAATGGTGCACAATGCAAGAATGCTAAGGGCTTAGGGCAGTGTCCTATACGAAGCCGAGGCAGAATTACATCGTATTATTTAACTTGTTTCGTAGAGGTCCGCCGTAGAAGAGTGGTTGGTTTAATCCGAAGTACAGAGGATTTATAAATGAATGAAGCGGTAATAAATCGGTTTATTGTTTCATATGGGCAAACTTTGCGGTATAATCATCGGCAACTGTCCAAGTTTTTGATCCATTAATCAAAATCCTCCAGTGTGTGCACCCCTGGCCACACAACACATATCTGTACGGTAAACAAATTCTTCCCACAATAGGTGCAGCACGCCCTTCGTGATGGTCTGCAGTGGATGTATTATCCGATCACACACTTCCTCAACCGACAGGGGTATTGGCGATATATAAACTCGGTCTTTCACGAACCACCAGAGAAAGAATTCGCTGGGTGCAAAATCCGGCGAAGGAGGTGGACACGGGATAAGGTTGTCTACAGCACGTCCAATCAAGAGTTGGCGAAGAAACAGATTGAGAAGCTCGTACGAGTTCCTGTGAAAATTTATGGAGCACCGCCCATTAGCGAAATGTAATCATCATAACTGGTCTTCAGCTGCGGCAACAACCAAGTTTCCAACGTGTCTCGAATGGAGTCATCCGTCACCGTTTGTTGCCTGAAGAAAACAGCCGTGCGCTTTCTAGCGCGACACCACACAGAAAACATTCATTTTGGAGCGTCACGCTGATGCTCTATGTTTCCCGCTTCACCAGATACGGACATTTTGCTAGTTCACCTTGCCACGAACATGGGAAGTGGCTTCATCGCAGAAGATCAGTCTTTCTAAAAAAACAGCGTCCTCCATTTTTAATGGTACTTGTAGCTCTTCATAAAAGTCACACCCTTTCATTTTGTCTGCTAGTATAAGGGCCTGCACTAATCTCACTACGTATGGTTTAAAACATAGCCGCAAACGCACGCTGATCTTCGGCATGAACAATTCCCCGCTTGCTTTACTGAATTGCGAGGACTTCGATGAAGTGCCTCGCGCGGTCTTTTGGCATCTGCATCACACACACGAGGTCGACCAGGACTCTTCCCTTACAAAGGCATCCGGTTTTCGCGATCCGTCGGTACCATCGATTCATGTTAGTGCTGTGTGATGGGACTTTTCTAAACCGTGAATGAAACGCACACTGCACTGTAACCACAGATCCGCACAACTCAAAACGGAGCACACAGAAAGACTTTTCCTGTAACGACGCCATCTTGGAGACAGACACCACGTCTGTGCAGTAAACATGACAAGCGAATAGCGGATATAAAACTAAACTCCGCCCGAGCAGGCCATGAAGGCCCAACGGCTTCGACCGGTCGCCGTGTCATACTCAGCCCACAGGCATCATCGGATGCGGATATGAAGGGTATGTGGTCAGCCCACCGCTCTCCCGGCCATATGTCGGTTTCAGAGACCGGAGCGCTACTTCTCAATCAAGTAGCTCCTCAGTTTGTCTCACAAGGCTGAGTGCACCCCGCATGCCAACAGCATTCGGCAGACCGGATGGTCACCCATCCAAGTGCTAGCCCAACCCGACAGCGCCTAACTTCGGTGATCTGACGGGAACCGGTGTTACCACAGCAGCGAGTCCGCTGTCCGAATAGTGGATGGTACATAAAAACTAGGATAGTAGGCGCTACTTCTGCCGTTAGATTCACCCATATAACGCGATAAATCGATTTATTATTATTTTTAAAATCGCACCATTCATTTATAAACACCCTGTCTTTTCAAACACCGTCAGCCATTCCATTCGCCATCTAACGGCTTCATATCTCATCAGTGAGATCACTCCCTCGTAAGGGATGCCATTTTGTTACTACAGTTATATCTGCTGCGCTGCGGCCTTGTTGCCTCTGATTCCAACGAGTGCTTGTACGCAGCATAATGAGACACAATTTCTCTGCTTTCGCAGAAATATAAGGGTGTTCTGAACGTCCCAAAAAAGCTTCTCTCCTGAGTACATTTGCTGGACTGTATCAAGAGCGGTTCTTGCGTTGGAAGGAAGGAGGGAACAATAGAGTTTAACATCTCGCCCACTGCGACCTCGTTGGAGACGCTCGGATGGAGGACGGATGGAGTAGGAAATCGGTAGTGACCTTTCTAAGGAACCATCTCGTCATTTTACTAATTACGGAAAATCTAAATTATAATGTCAGGAAAGCGAAAATCTTTACACCACATCAACAGTCGCTTAGCGTTGACTACAGAAATGTGTGGCTTATGAAGAGGTTTGAGAGGATTGAAATGTCCGTAGTGGATTTGTTAGTGAGGTGACACCCAATGACAAGTCCCATTCTGGTTTTACGGCTTCTCTACTGACAACAACATACTCCTTGTCTCCTTTTATAGTTGCGAGTCCGCCTCTCGTGACATCTAGTGGTCAGTTTCACATTAAGTAATGGTGACCGGGTACTTTTAATTAGACAGCGTACTGGCCAAGTGCTGGAATAAACAACTGCGTTGGATGAACAAGCACTCACGAAAAATTTAAATGGGCTTTTACAAAAAATCTCGCTGGGCAATTCTCACCTCCCAGCGTGCACTCCAGCGCATTTTAAACGAGCACTGTAACAAGTCACAACAGATGGCTTGAAGCTTAGTCAATAAATTTGCTCCCCCTTTGTTTTCCCAGGCGATATTCTAGATGTCTGATCTGAGGCACTTGCTATGGACAGAAATGTTACCCATCTGCTCCATTAGAGGTACGTTCAGAATGGTGCAATGGTTAACGCGCTGGACTCCCTTTAGAGTTGTGTTATCAGTAGGGATCCAGTAACGGCAGAATGTTTCAAAGTCAGGAGAGCTCAGTGACTTACAACATAGGCTACTCATTGGATCTCACCAGAGTAACAAATCCAACAGGGACATTTCATCCTCTGTAAAGCTGCTGTTGGCGATGGAAATGCGAAAGAGCAACCACAGCCAAACCGAACTACCAGCGGACAGACCTCATGTACTGTCAGACTATTACAGAGGGTTTCGGTGTTGCAGTGCCTGTATTGTTTTGATTACGATGCAAAGTTGTTTTAGACACGCTTGCATGTCAAAAGAAACAGGCACTGTGGCGACTACGGCCGCTATGCAATACATTAAATGCATTCGCAATTGCGAATAATGACAACCATCAACTCTAGAACGGAATGATGACAGTGGAAGTTTGTGCCGGACCGGGATTCGAACTCTGATTTCCCGCTTATCGCGAGCAGCCGCCTTACCACTGGGCTACCCGTGCACGACTCACGGCCAGACACAAACTTCCGTATGTCGTCAACGATGCATCCACGACCCGGACTCGTACATGTATTATGCATATTCCCGTGAAGGTGGGACGTTGTACTTGAAAGTCGCTTGCGCGGTGTCGGCTGAGAAATACAATGTTGCAGTGCCTGCGTTATTTTGATTACGATGCAAACTCTCTTTGGACAGGCCTATGGAAGTTTGCGTCTGGCCGTGAGTTGTGCACAGATAGCCAAATGGTAAGGCGACCGCTCGCGATAAGCGGGAAATCAGAGTTCGAGTCCCGGCCCGCACGAATTTTCACTGTCACCACTCCGTTCTACAGCTGATAGTTGTCATTATTCGCAGTTGCGAATACATTTAATGTACTACAGAGGGTGGTTGTAGAAAACTGCATGATATCATGCGAAGGAATCGTTCGTGAGTTCCAACATGCTACCAGCAGTGCAGTTACCACAATGAACGAGGGATTTAAAAGGAATTCGGTACAATGATTGAGCAGTTTCTTATAAGCCATACGTTTCTGTAGTTAAGCGACGCTTGAAGTGGGGTAAACACGGAGTCACTGGAGGGTGGATGACGGGAAACGAGAGATCTGAAGTGACGAATCACGCTGCAACCTGTGGCAATCCGATAGAAGTGGCTAAGTCTGGTGATCTTCCGGAAACCTTACCTGTTACCATGTTTTGCGCCGACACTGAAGTGCAGAGAAGGTTGTGTTACGGGACGGCTTTGTTTTTCATGATTACAATGTGATCCCCTTATTGCGGTTTTAAACTGAATGATTCCTACTTTGATTTCACCGAATGCGCTCAAGGGTCAGGATCAAAGCGAGCTTTGTGCTATTTTATTTTGAACAAGTCTGACTCAATTAATTTAGTAGTTGATGACTAATTAATTCAATTAATATTAAAATGAACAGCGGGAAGGTTATCTTGCTGCGTAAAATTTGATCAAATTAAAAATAAAGATTCTCGTAAAATATTTAAGAAAATCAAATAGAGATGGCTTTGAAGAATCCAGACTGAAAAGTTGGGTGAACTGCTTGAAGTAAAATTGGAACAGCGATTAAAAAATCGTTGAATATTTGTTTTCTGCATAAGTTACACAAACAATATCACCCGGACATGAAAATAATGGAGTTTGATGCTCACTGTACTATATAGTATGCATTTCGTAAATCGCATTTCAACAAATGGGAAGAATGTAGGATAAGTGAAAGGAGGGATTCGTCGAAGCCCACGCACAAGGTCGTTCTTACCAACTGTCCACACAGAAACAAGAATCAATAAGGATGATTTCGTACATAAAACTTATACGCATTTGAGCAGATAGAATTTAGATTTAACGGTCAACTGCGTGGTCAGTAACTTGTATAGAAATTCCTCATCTCGGAAGTACCAAAAATACTGAAACGCATGAAATAAAAGCAATTTGGCAAACGATATTACATTTAGGTTGAACAACGAACTTGAACAAATGATTGTGTTTGGTAGAGAGCTCGTGTTGAGAACACGAGTGGTCTAGCTTTGATAATAAACACAAGGTAGGCTTGGTAGTAGGAACGAGAGAGGAGAACAATTGAGTTTTTCCATAAATACCAGTCAATAATAGCGAATATTCTGTTCAAGAAACTCAAAAGGAGGAGGGTAATTGGAAAAGGCCCAGAGATGCAGGAAGATTCCACTTGGTTTATACCATGGTCAGACTTAGATTACGAGATCAGATACTGGATTATAAGAACAGATATAGACTCAGATAAGAATTTAGTAATGATGAAGAGTACACCGAAATTTAAGAGAATCGTGCAGAATAATCAGTGTGGGAGGAAGTGGTATACTAAAATACTGACGAATACGTTTGAATTTCGCTAAAGAAGTCTATACTGCTATAAGGAATACGACAGTAGGCTTCTGCTGGGAAGGAGTGGACATTTCTAAGTAGAGTGATCATAAATGTCGGAAAAACACGGATACTGGGAAGGAAACTGCGAAGAACCCTTCGGTAATATATGAAATACCTCGATATTCAGGGAAAGACCGGAATACAACAATAATACTCAATTTGAAATTTAATAAACAGGAATTACATGGAGGCCAAGCATAAACTGCTGCAGGAAAAATGTCAAGAAATAGGAAAAGAAGTCAGAATTACCTAAGATGAAATTAAAATGAAGTGCGGCAACATTAAGAGATCAATGAGAATCCCACAGTTAAACAAAGAGGAGAGAGTGGGTGGATGGGAAGAGTACAGTGGAGGAATGCAGGACGAGGAATTGTGTGATGTGATGAAAGAAGTTGGGGTGGACATGGGAGAGATAAGGGATCCAGATATTAAAAGAGCTTTGGATGAGTCTAGATTAAATAAAGCAGAAGAGATAGATAACAATCCATCGTAATTTCTATAAATATTTGGGGAAGTAGCAACCAAACGGATAATGAAGTTGGTGGGTGATTGAGTGTGAGATCGCGACATATCGTCAGACAATCGAAAAACCGTCATCCATTCATTTCTGAAAATAGCAAGAGGAGATAGTGAGAGAACTATCACACAGTCAGCTTGACAGCTCATGCGTTGATGTTAGTTGTCAGAAAAGAATACATAAGAGTGGAAGAGAAAATTGAGGAACTACACGATCGTTTTCGCAGAGCTGGTGTTTCACTTGATAATGAAAGCAAGGCAGAAGATAAATCCAGAGACGTTCATAGAATTTGTTGACTTGGAAAAGCATTCGACATTGAAAGTGGGACATAATAAAAAATTCTGAGAAAAATAGGTGTAAGTAACAGTTAAAGGCGAGTAATATCAATATGTACAAGCACCAACAGGTAACAATGTGACTAGAAGACCGTGCACGAAGTGTTCAGCTTGAAAATGGGATAAGACGGTTATGCAGTCTTATTGTTCCTCTGTTTCATCTATACATCGAAGAAGCAATGAGGGAAATAAATGAAAGGATTAAACTGATGGTGAAAGGAAACCAGTGATAAGATTTGGTGATGACTTTTCTATCCTCAGTGAAGATGAAGAAGAATTACAAGATCAATTAAATGAAATAAACTGTGTATTGCGGGGGCGGTGAAGATTTCGGCTCATAGGCCATGCTCGGGCACGATCTCAAAGCCCACAGCCTCGCTCCATACAATGAAGTGCCAAAGAAACTAATACAGGCATGCGTATTCAAATACAGAGATACGTAAAGAGGCAGCATCCGGCGCTGCGGTCGGTACGCCTATGTAAGTCAACAAGTATCTGGCGCAGTGTAAGATCGGTTTCTGCTGTTACATTGGCAGGTTATCAAGATTTAAGTGAGATTGAACGTGGTGTTACAGTTGGAGCACGAGCAATGGGATACAGAATCACCGACGTAGCGATGAAATGGGGATTTTTCCGTACGACAATTTCACGAATGTACCGTGAATATCAAGACTCAGGTAAAACGTCAAATCTCCGAAATGGTTGCGGCTGGGAAAAGATCTTACAAGAACGGGAATCGTTCAACTGCTGCGTCTTCCAATGCTTGGTCATCAACATTCAACGAAACATCATCGATGTGGGCTTTCGGAGCCGAAGGCCGACCCGTTATCCTTGATGGCCGGACGACACAAAGCTTTACGCCTCGCCTGGGCCCGTCAACACCGACATTGGACTGTTGGTGACTGGAAACATGTTGCCTGGACGGACGAGTCTCGTTTCAAATTGTATCGTGCGGATGGACGTTTATGGCTATGGAGACATCATGAATCCATGGAACCTGCTTAACAGCAGGGTACTATTCAAGCTGAAGGAAGCTCTGTAATGGTGTGGGGTGTGTGCAGTTGGAGTGCTATGGGGCCCCTGACACGTCTAGATACGATTCATACAGGTGACATGTAGTAAGCATCCTGTCTGATCACCTGCATCCATTCATACCCATTGTGTATTCCGACGGACTTGGTCAATTCCAGCAGAAGAATGGGACACCACACACGTCCAGAATTGCTACAGATTGGCTCGAGGAACCCGCTTCTGATTGAAACAATTCCATTGGCTAATAAACTCCCCAGACATGAACATTATTTAGCATATGAGGGATGCACTCCAATGTGCTCTTCGGAAGAGATCTCCACCCCCTCGTACCCTTACTAATTTATGGACAGCCCTACAGAATTCATGGTTTCAATTCCCTCCAGCACAACGTCAGAGATTAGTCGAATCCATGCCACGCCATGTTGCGGCAATTCGGCGAGCTCACGAGGACCTACACGATATTAGTCAAATGTACCAGTTCCTTTGGCTCTTCAGTGCATATCCCCCACCGCCACGCCACGCTGTCTGTGGGCGAAGAGGGGGAAGCGGGAGAAACTGCCAATGCCCCACATTCACATGGTAGCACAGTCCCACTGCATATTACTTTGTTTTAGGTTTAAAAAAAAGTTCAATTGTGTGTGAATTCCTAAGGGACCAAACTGCTGAGGTCATCGGTCCCCAGACTTACACACTACTTAAACTATGCTAAGAACAACACACGCACCCATGCCCGAGGGAGGACTCGAACCTCCGGCGGGAGAGGCCGCACAATTCATGACATGGCGCCTCTCTTTTATGTTTAACACTTCTCAACAACACAGATCACAAAGAAAACAAATTTCCAATATTTTTCAACAATTTTTGCTGCGTTGAAATCATAATACAAGTTTATCTGGTACAAACTATCGGGAGACGGACAGACGCAGATAATTTCACAGAGTTTCGCACTCAAGTTGCCAAGTAAGCTTGATTTATTTAGTTTCATAACTGGAAAAAAAGTTTTTGACTAAATGTGTCGATCGAAAGCTGTAGCAGTTCTGCAAACTCATTACGGTGACTTGCAAACTCTGCATGAGGAAAGCAACGTAGACGTCCTGGACAGTTTTGGCGCTTTTTATTTGTCAGTAAAACTGGAATTACCTTTCAGGTCAATCAACAACAGCTGTATATGCACAAGGGTGCTTTCAACTGGAACGGCAACCACCGGAAACAGCTCAGATAAACGACTGACAGTGTCCTCAAAATCTTCATAAAACTTGCTTGTTAATTGTTTCAAGGACGCAATGAATCTTTAACCCTAGCCTTTTCTTTAACGTAAGTGAAATTAGGTAACTGGACTGTCTTCGTGAGAATGTGTTCCTCACACGACGCGGTTTTCTTTTTAAATGCATCCCTATCAAATGATAAGCAGGTCAACTTGCAGTGTCTTACTGTGGGCAACGTGCAGTCAAGTCTACTTAAAATGCGAAGTCTGCGTTTCATTCCCGATGTTCTAATTTTCGTTCCTGCGCTCCTTTTTCCTTCATAAATTTGACCATAGCTAATTTTAAATCGAAAAAGAGTTTCAGGCATGCCACTTCACTTAACCATCGTACTTTGCAGTAATATATGAATTCTCTTAGTTCAGCTCCAATGAAAATTAATGCAACTGACAATGGAATAATGCGTGCGACTTCAGAAGTTTTACTATTCGCACCATCAATTTCTTCACCTGTTCCAGGCCTGCAAATTTAGCACAAAGTGCTTGTTGATGTACGGAAGAATTTGTCCCGTCTGTCGATCGTCGTCATTTTTTGCTCTTTCATTGTCAACTAAATCTTTGCTGCATGGTTTTTCAATGCCTTTCCATAGCAAATATGCAGTACATGTCGCTTATGCTAATTGAGAATTATTATACCTCTCTTTTGTCATTCCCATTCATTTTAGTGATTGCGACAACAGAACGATAGCCTACCCAATTTAAGGAATTTTGCTACCTAGAAAGCAAAGAACCCATGATGGACGAAGTAAGGAATACATATAAAGCAGACTAGCGATGGTAAGAAGAGGGTATCTGGCCAAGAGAAGTCTTCTAGTATCTAAGATAGGCCTTATTTCGAGGAAGAAATTTCTGAGAATGTCCGTTTGGAGCACAGGATTGTATGCTAGTGAAAAGTGACCAGTGGGATAACCGGAACGGAAGAGATGTGGTGCTACAGTCGAATGTTGAAAATTAGGTGAACTGGTAAGATAAGAATTAGAGGTTCTCCGCAGAATCGGTGAGGTAAGCTAAATATGGAAAACACTGAGAAGAAGAAGAAGAAGGGGAACCGTGGTAGGACATCTGTTACGACATCAGGGAATAACTTCCATTTTACTAAAGAGAGCTGTAGAGGGAAAAAACTATAGCGTAAGACAGAGATATGAATGCATCTAACAAATAATTGAGGACGTAGATTGCAATTGCTACTCTGGGATGAAAATCTTGGCACGGGAGAAATATTCCTGTCGGTCCTCATAAAACACGTCAGAAGACTGTTGACTGAAAATGGGGCTCATGTCTGGGGAAGGCTTTTTATCTGATTCATCGGCACCAGGACGACGACATTTCACTGAACTATCAAGGACCTATTAACTAGGTGTGTTGCATCTGCATACTACGTACTGATAAAGTGATTTTCAACAAGAAAACGTTAAGAATGAGTGTTTCTAGGCGGAGAATGATATTTTAAATACGAATCAGGAGCTCCGTCTACCGCCTTTTCACGAACAGATGACTGAATTATAGGCAACGCACGTTGCATAAGCACACCGCAGATTGTCTGCGCCCTGATGCCTCTCAGGGACATAATCAGTAACAACAGTCTTCGGTATGTGACAGCGAACATTTTGTCTCTAACAAAAGTTGTTCTTCATTAAAAGATCTGTCAGCCCCAGACGTTTGACGCAAAGTCTTTGAAACATCCTGTAAATTCAGCTTGCCCTTTTTTTCCACCTATAGCCTGCAAACTACGGATAAAGAGCAACAAGGAGGAACCATATTTCCAGAGTTCAGGAAAGCATTTGAAACGGTACCCTACTGTAGAATTTTAGCAAAGGTACGAGCATACGGTATAGGTTCCCATATATGTGAGCGGCTCGAAGGCATCTAGTACGTTGTCCTCGACTGCGAGTGTTCGTGGACAGCTAGCGTGTCGTTACGAGAGCCCCGGGGAAGTGTGAAAGGAACGCTCTTGTTTTTTATGTTCGTAAATGATCTGATGGATAGGGTGAACAACAGTCTGTGGCTGTTTGCTGATGACGCCGTGGTGTACTGGAAGGTGTCGTCTTCGAGTCGCTGCAGGAGGATACAAGACGACTTCAAATAATTTCTAGTGGGTTGATGAATGCTTGCTGTAAATGTAGAGAAATGTAAGTGAATGTAGCAGGAAAAACAATATTCGAATAAAATGTTAGTAGCCTGCTGGTTACACAATCACGTCGATTATATAGGCACAACATTGCAAAGCAGTATGAAATGAAAGGAACATGTAAAGATAGTCGCAGGAAAGGCGAATGATAGACTTTGTCGAGAGAATTTTAATAAACTGTGATTAACCTTTAAAGAAGACCGCGTGCTAAACATACTTGAGTACTGATCGGGTGTTTAAGATCACCACCAGATCGGATTAAGGGGAGACATTGAAGTAGATCGGAGGCGTACTGCTAGATTTGTTGCCATTAAGTTAGATCAACAAACGAGTATTACGGAGATGCTTTGTGAACTCACATGGGAATCCGTAGAAGCAAGACGACGTTCTTTTCGCTAAACACTACTGAGAAAGAGTACACTATTTGCAGTGTGTGTGTTGAGGTTTACTATGTAATGTCCTTGAGAAATTTCTGAAGGGCATTGCATACACCACCGAAAACAAATAGTGCTGCATGCATAGCCAACGACAATAATAATAAAGCCACTTCATGTGCGGAATCACAGGAATTGTGCGAGTAGAGACTTGGCGAGATATGAAGATGTGAGTCGGTCGTGGAGTTGTGCTTGGATAGCCGAGGTGGTTAAAGCGATAATACACGTGGAGCAAGAAATCCAGATTACAGTTCCGGCCCGGCGCAAACGTTTAATAAATTGTGCAGCTGCAGTCTAATCCTATTCTAAATTCCGAATACACTTCTTCCACTATTCAGAAAATCCTGAAAATCGGCATTTGAAGTTGACTGCAGAACGATTCTACAGACACCAATGTACATTTCGTGTTTGGACCGCGAGGATAAGGTAAGAGAAATTAGGCATAAAGACAGTCGTTTTTTCCTGCCTCTATTTGCGAGTGGATCATAAAATGAAATGACTAGTAGTAGTACAAGAGACCGTACTCCACGCTCCATACGGTGGTTTGAGGAGTTATGCGTCTCCTTGTTCGAGGGAGATTCCTATACGATGCGGCGCCTCTCACATTCAAGTAACCGTCTCCTTCTGTCTTGCCAGTCCTCGTCATGCGCGACTCTGTCCCGCATCGTACGCCCCACTCCTTCGTTCAATTGTAGCCGGGGTCCTCCTTTTTTTCTGTGTCACAGAGGTTTCCAGTGCAATGTTTTAGGAGACCATATTTCCTCTGGCATTCTTACGACCATGCCATGTTAGCAGTTTATTTTCAATTTTATCTACAATTTCCTTTGTAACTCCCATATGTTCTCGTACCATTTCGTATCTTCTTTTGTTTCTTCTTGTTACTTCACAACTTCGTCTCCAAAACTACACTACTATAGCCGGTAAGTTCTAGTCATTGACCCTAGAGGTTTCTCACAGTGTAGCACCATACAGACAAATGCTCTCAACTGCAGTTTCGTATAGCCTCCTTTTCAATTTCTTTGACGTAGTTTTATTCCAAATAATGGACAGTCACTGCTTATTTGCCACATTTCCCTTTCCTATTATTTATGCCCTCGTGGCTTCTAGTTGTATTCGAAATGATTGTCGCTAAATATTTATATGATCGACTAAACTTTACTATAGACATGTCGTCCATAACAAGATCCCTTCCTACACCTTTGGAAACCAAGTATTCAGTGATTGAAAAGTTTACTTTCACTTCCCATTGCTTATATTATTTCTTAAGCTTTCTTAACATGTAAGACGTATCTTCTTCCTCTTCTTCCGCTTTCTAACGGCTTGTACATAACATTTGTGAATTTTGTAGGGAGCATATTGTGCTCATGTGGGAGCAATCTAGATGGTTGTAAAACAATTAACTGGTAGCCAAGAACGCAGGATTTCTTTTTATTCCATGATTACTGGTTTCGGCGAAACTAAAGCCGCCATCATCGGATCTTAGGACACACAAAGGTTACAACATCAAGGCAAACAATGGAGATATTATTAGTTGCCTATATCACGCAGGCTTTACAAAATTGTCATACGTAGCACATATGTGGACATATATGTCCTAAGATCCGATGATGGCGGCTTTAGTTTCGCCGAAACCGGTAATCATGGAATAAAAAGAATTCCTGCGATCTTGGCTACCAGTTTATTATTTTACAACATTTGTGAATGTTTTGATTATTCACTACCTCCCACATCAGAGAAAGTGGTACACTGTCATAAGCATTCTGCAAGTCTATGAAAGCTGCGTGTGTCTCGAAGATTTGTGCCATTCTCTTGTCAGTCACCTGCCTAACGCTGCAAATGTTACCGATACAAGACCTCCCTGCCGAAAAGCCACTGTGTTCTTCTACTTCCTCAATTCCTCTCAATTCTAGTTTTAAGGATCTAACCATACAGTATATAGAACTGAAATGTAATGCCTCCATAATTTGGACAGTCGTTCTTGCTTCCCTGTTTACATGTAATTTTGATGAACCCTTCTTAAACTCTTCAGGGATTTCCCCTGCACTAGAACACAGAATGAAGTTGTATGTAGTTGTAGATATAGTCTTAAGAATCCTGTCTCGTCCCATACTGCATGCAAGAAAGCACGGTTGTGTTTCTCACTGAATAAATATGACAACATTACAAGAGTGCACTGATGAAAAGAAAGTCACTAAATAGTTTCAATTGTACTCACAAGAACGGTTTCTGCGCTTGTCAGCCCTCCTGAATGATGATGATCTCCACTCGCCGGCAGGTGGCGTGGCTGCGCGTGGACACACAGACGATCCTGACGATCGCGGCGCACGTGATCACCAAGAACCACCGCATCGGCGTGACGCACAGCGACCGGCGCACCTGGTTCCTGCACATCCGCGACGTGCGGGAGTCCGACCGCGGCTGGTACATGTGCCAGATCAACACCGACCCCATGAAGAGCCAGCTCGGCTACCTCGAAATAGTCGGTAAGTACCGTCCTCAAAGTACAGTGGGCAGGCTCCGTGGTAAAACATAGTCATTGCGCTTTATTTACGCGTAATCGCTCTGTCTTGCCCAGTAGTAGATCAGTTTGTTTAATTGTTGAGATACAAGTCTTGGGCTACTGAGTGCGTATTAAATTGCAAGCTTCCCATTTATGTCCGTGCAGGGGGGCAAGTAAACGCAGTGACTCCGCTTCAGAGAACCTTCTAGTGCCTTGTGCCCGATGGATAGAACGTTCAAGACAACACAGCAAGTGTAAAACGTCAAAAATCATTTCTAGACATCGTTTTATAAAGCAATAAAGCTTTTTAAACAGTTAATATCTCTCTAATAACAACACTGCCTGATCGTCCACCTCCGGTAGCTGAGCGATGCCGGCACGGCAGCTCAGAGTGTTCGGTCAGAGGGTTTAGCCACCCTCTGTAATAAAAAAAACTGAGTGCACGGATCGACGAACAATCTGAACGAGTGTCATCCGACGTCCGCCACGAACAATATAGAACAAAATGAGACAAAAAAAATTGCGAGCGATACGGAATGTCAATCCAAGGGCCCGGGTTCGATTCCCAGCTGGGTCGGAGATTTTCTCCGCTCGGGGATTGGGTGTTGTGTTGTCCGAGTCATTATCATTTCATCCCCATCGGCGCGCAAGTTACCGAAGTGGCGTCAAATCGAAAGAGTTGCACCTGGCGAACGGTCTACCCGACGGGAGGCCCTACTCACACTACATTTATTTTACTGGCTGATTCCTGGCACTCTCGTCGCTGTTCATGAAGTAGTCTGGTTCTAATCTGCAAGGCGATGTCATCAAAAGCAGCTTCAACTCAGTTCACATCTTTCTCACATGAGTGAAACAAATTAGTGATGGACGTAACAACTAGCCATTGAGGAGAATATAAACAATAATTTTGTCTTTTTAACGAGTAATTTCTTGTTCATCTTCTGTATGGTGTAAAAACTGGCAGTTGACCCTAAATAATGAAGAGTGTGAGATGATTCACATGAGTGCTAAGAGGAGTCCGTTCGATTACACGATATATCAATCAAATCTAAAGGCCGTAATTCAACGAAACACCTAGGAATTACAATTACGAACAACTGAATTTGGGTGGAACACATAGAAAATATTGTCGGGAAGACTAACCAAAGACTGCGTCTTATTGGCGGGACACTTACAAAATGTAACAGATCTACTAAAGAGAGTGCCCGCACTTTGCTTCTCCGCCCTCTTTTAGAATACTGCTGCGCGGTGTGGGATCCTTACCAGATAGGACTGACGGAGTACATCGGGAAAGTTCAAAGAAGGGCTGCACGTTTTGTGGTGTCACTGAAATGATACAGTATTTGGGGTGGACATCATTAAGGCAAACCCGTTTTTCATTGCTACAGAATCTTCTAATGATATTTCAATCACCAACTTTCTCCTACGAATGCGAAAATAGTTTGCTGTCGCAGACCTACACAGGGAGAAACGATCATCATAATAAAATAAGGGAAATCAGAGTTCGCACGGAAAGATATAGATGTTCGTTTATTGCTCGTGCTGTACGAGATTGGAATAATAGAGAATTATTGCGAAGATGGTTCGACGAACCTTCTGCCAGGCGCTTAAATGTGATTTGCAGAGTATCCATGTAGATGTAGATCGTAATAGCTTTTCATTTCGAGATGTTACCTGTTCCTATTTACTGACAGCTGAAAATACTGTCTAAAATATTCTGTATTTCCTTACAGTCATCGATCGACGATATTTTCCTGTAGCGTCCTGTATTCTCGGAGGTCGTTATTAGTATTTCTGTCCAAATCTGGTGTAGTGTTTATTTGTCTAGAGAACATCAGCGTCTCTCCTACACTTCATCTGATACATCTCCACCTTCAAATGAAAAGTCGCCATCCAGTGTAACAGATTGTGTTCTGTCACCCAAAAGTTCTTCCACCTAATAAAGTATTCGTGAAGGTATTCCATTACCTTATATGTCTATTGTCACTCGTTTATATGGTTCTTTGTCGAACATCTTTCGGAGGTCGTCGGCTGTTTAAGGAACTATCCTAGAATTCACTTAAACGTTTCGAAGGATTGGAATGTCGCTACAAGCGTTATGCCTTTAGAACAAGAACCTTCCTCGATGTCGACGTTACCACGAAACATTAGTGAGCAAATTTAAGCTATATAACAGTCTGATGATTTTGGAAAGTACTCAAATTGATTGTAAAATCTGAAAACAGCGACATTTTTGAGCGATATGGAATGTGCATGACCCGAACTCTAAATTGTTTTAATGATGGTATTATACGCCAAATTTTGTCTTATCTTCTGATTTTTCTGGAAGTCTTGAAGTACATAAACTACAGAAATCGATAACTTTCTATAACTAATATTTTTGCAGTCCGGTCTGAATTAATTTATAATAGACTTGTTGAAATGGATAATTAACTATCCGTATGCTCTTTTAATGAGAATTTCCCCTCCGATAGCCAAAATAGATTTTACCTAAGGAAGAACAGAGGGTTGTAATATCAATCATGAACCGGACTTTCTGTGTCAGGACTCACTGTAAATAAGAGCCCCGCAACGAACTTGTGAATTCAGACCAGTTACACTACTGGCCATTAAACTTGCTACACCACGAAGATGACATGCTACAGACGCGAAATTTAACCGACAGGAAGAAGATGCTGTGATATGCAAATGATTAGCTTTTCAGAGCATTCACACAAGGCTGGCGCTGGTGGCGTCACCTACAACGGGCTGACATGAGGAAAGTTTCCAAGCGATTTCTCACACACAAACAGCAGTTGACCGACGTTGCCTGGTGAACTGTTGTTGTGATGCCTCGTGTAAGGAGGAGAAATGCGAACCATTACGTTTGCGACTTTGATAAAGGTCGGATTGTAGCCTATCGCGATTGCAGTTTATCGTATCACGATATTGCTGCTCGCGTTGGGGGAGATCCGATGTCTGTCAGCAGAATATGGGATCGGTGGGTTCAGGAGGGTAATACGCAACGCTGTGCTGGATCCCAACGGCCTAGTATCACTAGCAGTCGAGATGACAGGCATCTTATCCGCATGGCTGTAACGGATCGTGCGGCCACGTCTCGGTCCCTGAGTCAACAGATGGGGCCGTTTGCAAGACAACAACCATCTGCACGAACAGTTCGACGACGTTTGCAGCAGCATGGACTATCAGCTTGGAGACCATGGCTGCGGTTACACTTGACGCTGCATCACAGACAGGAGCGCCTGCGATGGCGTACTCAACGACGAACCTGGGTGCACGAATGGCAAAACGTCATTTTTTCGGATGAATCCAGGTTCTGTTTACAGCATCACGATGGTCGCATCCGTGTTTGGCTACATAGCGGTGAACGCACATTGGAAGCGTGTATTCGTCATCGTCATACTGGCGTATTACCCGGCGTGGTGGTATGAGGTGCCATTGGTTACACGTCTCGGTCACCTCTTTTTCGCATTGACTGCACTTCGAACTGTGGACGATACTTTTCAGATGTGTTACGACCCGTGGCTCTACACTTCATTCGATTCCTGCGAAACCCTACATTTCAGCAGGATAATGCACGACCGCATGTTGCAGGTCCTGTACGGGCCTTTTTGGACACAGAAAATGGTCGACTGCTGCCCTGGCCAGCACATTCTTCAGATCTCTCACCAGTTTAAAACGCCTGGTCAATGTTGGTCGAGCAACTGGCTCGTCACAATACGCCAGTCACTACTCTTGATGAACTGTGGTATCGTGTTGAAGCTGCATGGGCAGCTGTACCTGTACACGCCATCCAAGCTCTGTTTGACTCAATGCCCAGGCGTATCAAGGCCGTTATTACGGCCAGAGGTGGTTGTTCTGGATACTGATTTCCCAGGATCTATGCACCCAAATTGCGTGAAAACATAATCACAGTTCAGTTCTAGTATAATATATTTGTCCAATGAATACCCGTTTATCATCTCCATTTCTTCTTGGTGGAGAAATCTTAATGGCCGGTAGTGTACTTGCCGACATAAATCCGAACGCTCGGCTACGTCTGGGGCCAGGCAGGGAATCAGTATGCCAATGAAAAAACGCACAATAAAGTTGATAATTTCGCCATGTGTTATCGAAAGCATGAGACTATTTAAACATGTAGATACAAAGAATTAAATTTGTGTCAAACAGAAACTCACCCCCTGCCGGAGACGTTCGCTGCAGGTCATCCCAAGACCTGTAGTTGTCATGTGTTGTGACGTACGGTACAGGGCCCGCATATGTAGTTGGCTTCTTTTTGTACGAAATGACATAATTTGTGCCTCTATCAGTGTTCAAAAATTGAACCAAAAATCAATTAAGCAGGTGGTCAACCAGTTATGGCTCATCGTTACATATATCTGTATACTGGAAAGTAACAGACGAAATAGTGTGAAACATTGGCTTTGAAAGCAAGTGACTATGGGTCGTAAGGCTAAAGGCTCTCAACACAGAAGACTTTTTTTCAGTTTTAGAGAAATAATCTGCAGTAGGCCAATAAGAAGAATGGGCCTGACGTTTTTCCTTTGAAGAAATTGGAAGCAATGCTGGGAAAAGGCTGTACCGGATAGCATGGTGAAGTGTGTTGCATAGTAAAAGTAGAATAGTAGAAACGATTCCACGCTCAATTCTATAGTAGCGCTGAACAACTGCTCGTATTTATAATTTGTTTCCTTAATTTCAGTTTATGTTCACAATATTCTCGTTAAACTTTTGATTTAGATCCATACAAACCATCTTTGGGTATGTTCAAAACAGTTTCTAAAATAATACTTATTCATCATCAGCATCATCATTTATTATGTTAGCGGGTCTTTGAAGCCTACAGCAGAAGAACAATAGGAAAAAAAACCGTTACAAACACAGAAACCCCAATAAAAGAATGTCTGTCAATCACAAACGAGGACGTATTTGCTGCAGTTGGCACTCCATCTTTTTCGATCTCCAGCATCATCCTCCACGACCGCTGGTTCCATTTCTTGAAATATCGTCATCATTCCTCCTTCCAACGCGTTCTTGGGCGTCCTCTCGGGCATTTTCCCGTGGGTTGAGAGTGGAGGACTCTCTCAAGAAGGGATCCGTCCGCTCGTAAGATAAGGCCAAACCATTGTAGTCGCCTCGGGTCCCAATAGTCGTCCATTGTGTGGCTTTTCAAACCTCTGGTACAGGTCTTCATTTTCCCTTCTTTCCCATTTACCTTTCATGTTACTGTAGACGTGTCCATAGACCTTCCGAAGAACCTTTCTTTCAAACTCACATATTGAATCTTCTGTCGTTGCTGATGTCTCCAAAGTTTCACAGCCGTATAAAAGTGTTGGCCTTAGCAGTATCATCTACAGATGGACTTTGTTCTTCTGAGATATTAGACGAGATTTAAAAAGATTGTTCAGACTAAGGAACACGCTGTTAGTGCTTGTTATGCATTGATGTAATTCTATCGTCACTTCGCTTTTGTCGGTTAATACTGAGCCCAGGTATTTGAACTCTTCAGCACTTTCGAAGGTATGCCCCTCTAAAACAATGTAGGAAGGGACAACTCGATGACGTGATACTCCAAGATATTTAGTTTTGTCCTCGTTCACCTAAAGCCCAATTTCCTTTGCATTTTGGAGGAATCGGGAAGTATTAGCACACATTTACTCTAGGATATCGCCAAGGAACACAACATTGTCTGAAAATGCCAGAATTGTGTCTTCTCCCACCATCTCCATTTCTCTGGTTCGGCAAGTGTAACGGCCTACTTTTTCCAAGGCCAAGTTAAATATTATTGGCGACAGTGGATCTCCTTGTCTCAATCCATTTTGGATAGTGAAGGTGATAGTTGGTTGCCAGACCGTACTTCAGAAGTTGACTGGGAGTCGCTAGCTGCAATTAGACGGATGTATTTTGACGGGATGCCAAGTTCCTCTAACGTTTACCATAATGTGGCGCGGTCAACGCTGTCATAAACTTGCTGAAAATCGATGAAGATGAGGCGTAGATCCCGACTGAACCCACAGAAGTTTCCTGTCATATGCCTCAAAGTAAATATGTGGTCAACGGTAGACTGCGCGGGGACGAGTTCACATTGATATGTGGCCTACAATTCCTTCGGCCAGTGGTTTCATTCGGTTTAGCAGCAGAGTTTTAAAGATTTTGAATTCAATTTCTAGAAGTGAAATTCCTCGCTAGTTAATACATTAGTATTACATTAGTATATATTAAATAAATCTATAGAGGGCCACTATGGGCCGAAATCGGTAGTCTAAGAGTATTTCTGGTCTTACCTTGAAATTGAAGAAACAGATGCTATTCTCCCAGGATCACTGTTTTTATTCGTGACTATCTAGCAGTTCGCAGAGCTCGAGTTTATTTACAAGATCTGCTGCAGCTGCTATGCAGTGAATAAGAAGCTATATACCACGTCATAGACTAAAATAAGCCAACAGTAACAAATACGCCTATAGCTGGAATCTCGTAAGCATTCCAAACCGCACTCTGCACATTCTGTTAACAGACAGCGGTGCTATAACGTCTTGATTAGATATACTGGTCGTACTTACGTGTTAGGTGTCACGGAACAGCCCTTCTTTGATGTCTACCTTTTACTAAAAATATTATTATACTGAAATATTGTTACAGGTGTTTTTGCATTGCTAATACGCAAGGAGTCGCACACTGATGATCGAGTCCGTAAATATATCATGATTATATTTATTTGTTACCTCAGTCGTATATAGGACTGGAAGAGAACGAAGAGTCCCTATACCATTTACTTATATCTTCTTAAAAGAACCAATACTCATCTAAAAGTATGAATTAGAGATATGCAGAGGGATTCTTATTAACTACTAGAAACCCCCGAAGTGACGTAGATGACGCTGTGACAAGAAATTTAATATACGAGGCATCTGACTGCAAATTTTGGGAAATGTCCCAAAAGTGGAAGACAAACGTTGAACGTGGGACGTTACCAGATGTAATCAAGTAAAAGCTGTTATTATTTTCTATTTTTTTTCTTTTGTGCCTTCTTTCTTTGCTTATAGACTTGATAAATTAAGTAGGTCACATTAACCGAATCTTCCATCGGTTCTTGCTGGTACAACATTGCAATAAATGAAAAGCGATAGCTTGCTTTTGTTCTACAGTATTACTTTTATTGTATTAACCGGTTTACAGCTACAAGACCAACCTCAGACTTTTACTGACTATTGTCACCAAAAAAGTTAAAGTATTTTTAAACGAGACTGGAAGGGATTGGGATTGTTTGGGGGAAGAGACCAAACAGCGAAGTCATCGGTCTGATCGGATTAGGGAAGGACGGGGAAGGAAATCGGCCGTGTCCTTTCAAAGGAACCATCCCGGCATTTGCCTGGAGCGATTTAGGGAAATCACGGAAAACCCGTATCAGGATGGCCGGACGCGGGATTGAACCGTTGTCCTCCAGAATACGAGTCCAGTGTGCTAACCACTGCGCCACCTCGCTCGGTAGACTGCAAGGAATTTACATATCTAGATTGAAGCAGAAACGTGAATTAAATAAAATCTTTGATAGTGTGGTGGTTATGCAAAGTAAAAAGTAAAAAGCTGAGCAGTAAATACAGATAAAAGGAGCAAGTAGGAAAAGAGACTAACACAAAACTGAAACAGCAAGCCTATGTAATTGTTTATAATACTGAACGGAAGCAATAAAAAAATAAATTCTTGACAAGACTACTTCAGGAGGTACAAAACCAATTAAAAGCAAACCAAGTGAAAGGAAGAATTACATGTGTAACTACAGAGAATATGTGGTTCAAATGATTCAAATGGTTCTAAGCACTGTGGGACTTAGCATCTGAAGTCATCACTCCCCTAGACTTAGAACTACTTAAACCTAACTAACCTAAGGACATCAAACACATCCATGCCCGAGGTAGGATTCGATCCTGCGATCGCAGCAGCAGCACGGTTCCGGACTGAAGCGCCTAGAATCGCTCGGTCACAGCGGCTGTCAGAGAATATAAGGAACTTAAGCAATATCTATAAGATTATCAGAAATAAATAAATGCAGAGTAATGAAGGGTTGTGACGGAACATAGAGGAAATGACATCTTCGAGAGAGTGGCTTGGAAAGTAAAAAGTTTAACAAAATACAAGTATAAAAGGAGGAAACAGGAAAAAACATTTAAATTATACTCAAAACTGTGCCTATGTAACAGTTTGCATTAAACAAACGAACAAAGTAAAATAAAAACGGATCTTTATGAGTCAACTTCAAGGGGTGTTAAACATGGAATGTAATACAAGTACCAGTTAAAAGAAAGACTTAACAATTGTAATTACAGTCGATATCGTTGACATAGCCAATTTCAGTAAAATAAAAGAACTCAATGAGTACAAGAAAATGGGGCAAAACGTAGGAACAGACAGTATGGAAAGCAATGGAAAACAGAGAGTATTCTGTAAGGTTTAAGATAGGGAAGTATTAAGCTGTGTCTGGTCATTTAAGGTGACATCTGAACTATGAGCTAGATGTTTGTTAATTTCCAGGGCTTCGAACAGGTGGGTCATTTAATAGTAACGACGCAATTCAGAAACTTAAACTCATTTACTTGGGATGCAATGCGGTAGTTCTTTTCTTGTACTGTACTTTCCCGTAGCAAGGGAGACTGCGAGACCTGAATGTGAACACATATTTGCCTAACTTAATGGAAAAAAAACTGCATCCATGACTCAAAACAGAAACCCTGAGGCTCACGCACTAAGTCGCACCGGGTACCCGGGTTCGATTCCAGGCGGGGCCAGGGATTTTCTCTGCCTCGTGATGACTGGGTGTTGTGTGCTGTCCTTAGGTTAGTTAGGTTTAAGTAGTTCTAAGTTCTAGGGGACTGATGACCATAGATGTTAAGTCCCATAGTGCTCAGAGCCATTTGAACCATTTGATCTAAGTCGCACTCTGATGGCCAGAGCCACACCGACGTGTTAGTACTTGAAGGGTGATGAGCAAGTGCCATAGACCGATAGGCTCAGCCGCTGCACGTGCGCCGATGTACTCCATCTAGTGACGTCACATATTGAGCACTTGCCGTCCGCTTTCGCATATTTCCCAACATTGTCGTCTCATGCGTCTTATATAAAATTAATTGTCTCATCGTAATATACCTTGTTTGGGGGTTTTGAAACGTTAATAATAATTGCCCTAAATATCAGCCGTTTTTGACAGGTTTTACACGTAATTTGCTTCACATCTTTGTCTCCATTCACACAGTAGATCTATCTATCTCAACCCACAGTTTCACTAAAATTTCCCGAGGCGTTCCTGAATTAACTTTCCTCTCCCATTTTCAACCGCATCACTGCGAGTGTTGCAGGTCACTTAATGTTCGTGATTCAACATAGATCACATATGTAGCAACATTAATTGAAGTTACTATCCTGCTCCAGAATTGCATGTTAACTCTTCGTACTGCAACCAACAACAATATGGGTTAAATGTCATCGGGGATACTCAATCAGCCCAGGGACTCATATAACTGTGGATTCGAAAGTAATATAGTTTATTTTCGATTTTTTATACATACTCCCTCTTCACCGCCGTACCCCAACAATATTGGTGGTGGGGGTATCCTAGCATCATTATATCCACACAGAAGTATTTTTTCGCATTTGTGGCACTTGTCGTTGAAATTTCTCCAGACGTTCCATGCTTAACCATACTTCTTAGCAAATATCCTTTGAGACCTACACACGTGTGGATACTATGGGTTTTGTAATGGTTAACGAAGTTTCATATTGAGCAGCATGATATATGCTGAGGCGAGATCTTCTTACCATCCCGTTTTGTCAAAGTTGTACTTATCAGAGCTACTGGGCTGGGATGCCCTTACTTTGCCGTATTAAGATGAATGTTTCCAAAGTTCCTAACTGCGTTTGGATTTGCGCAGGCGTTCTTGGCTGTATATCTGAAGCTAACCGTTCAGCCGATCGTATAGGTAAGCCTCGTCGTCCATTCGCAGACACCGTACAATTGCTCCCTCGGGTACCATCACCTGGTGCTGGAGTGGCGCTCTTTGAAGTCAGCCACTGCATTTCTATCTGCCTGAATATAGCGGCGGGGAAGTGACCACTTTTGTTGAAATGATGGCCACCGTATTACAGTGCGAGAACTCAGCTACCATCGTTCGCAGTATTTTTCTTACAAGCACTGCGAGCTTTTGTGTGTGACTCTTGCTGTGATGGCATCGGTATTTAGACGGGCGACGAGTAGCCATCTATCACTGAATGTCGATTTGGAAAGAAAAAGACGAGAAGAGATGTAAGAAATTAGCCTGTCGTTTAACGGTGGGTTTAAGTATCTAAATAATCCATGAGCGTGGGTGCTATGACGACAGATTCAAGATGATCACTTCACCGAAAGCTTCAAAATTAAATTCATTTTTATTTGTTTCTGTTCCATATTCTTCGCCTAACTGGACTCTGGCCAGAACGTCCATCTTTCAGCTGACTTACTGTAACACGCCCGGGAGTACAAATGGGTCGGGTGGTACCCATGTAACTGGTTATCGCTTCTGGACCGTGCGCCCTGTCCACACCTTGTACCTGGTAATCCCACGGCGGTCGTACTGCTCTGCTCCACACTGCTGCTGGCTTGCCTGAAATTATCTATCGAAAGATGCAAGCGGGTTTAGGGGAGCCACTCAACGTTAAAACGCAACACTGTTCGACGTCTGGTATGAACTACTATATTCTGAGACAATTAAAGAAAATCGCAGGTTGCACTGTTTGCATTCTAATTCATAAGTGTTTATCCCAATTAATGGATGATTACCAGTCCACAATATCATTCGGACGAGCGCACGCGTAACCGACACGACGCGGGTGATTGTTGATGATGCGGAAGCCGAATTATCGCACGAAAGTTCTTACACTCGTCACGCATACACAGATTTCTTTTGATACCAGTCCTCCTTGACACTAATAATGATATAACATTGTTGATAAAGTTATTTTTCAGTTCTCAGTTCTCACTTATACGAGCGTGCGCGTAACCGTCGCGGCGCGGCTGATTGTTGATAATGCGGAACGCGATGACCGAACGCACGTCCTCAAGCTCGCTACAAGACACTGGCACTTAAATGCTCTCTTTTGTGGTAAATAGTATTACTGATTCACATTACTTTGTTCTTGGTGACTGAACACGGCGCGGATGATAGATACTGTACGGTACGACACGCAACGAGAGGATACACAAATAGGTTATGGGCGGCACTGCTCAGTTTTTAATTACTTCTTGACACACTTTCCTCTGAATCATTTGCTTATTTCATCACTTTACTGTAATAGCACTTGTAGCAAAACTTCAACTTCCGTACTAACAATGCCTCTCACATGCAGAGCTACCCACAACACAACATAACAGTTTCGTGTTCCGTGCTCGACTCTACAGACGCGGCTGCCCGCAAAGATACTCCGCAACCAAGCCAGCGATATGACAGTACGATTACATTACGAAATACTAACCGCAGCTTTTCCATCGAATAGTTCATGCTGTGTGGATCCAGTTACAAAAAATATCTTAGTTGTTTACAGGGATCGATTCCTGTGTTCTGTGTATCAGAGAGAGGATACCTCTCCGTTGCGTTAGATATTACTGATTTATAATGAAACATCACCAGTTACGTTCACGAAGAATTTGTGTCGTATTAGAACACGACAGGGACGTAATTGCCCTTCACAGACACGAATTTGAAATCTTATCTCCTGCTTGTATATAAACGAGATAATTAGAAATTACTGTTGTTGCAACAACGGTGAAGTACGCAGCTTTATGTTTGGAAGAAAGTCCGCGTCTTTATTTAGAAAGAGAACGGCAAAGATATTCAATGAGGGGCATACTGTCTTCGCTTCTGTCGCTGCTATGACAGAAACGTGAATTTTTACGGATGATTGACACGAATATTGGCAAAGCCATAAATCCATTCCTCTAATACCCGTTCTCAGTAATTGACAGGTCTATAAAAGCAATTATCGTGTTTAATTGACAGTTTTAATCCCACGGAGCGGCGTCGCGTTTTTTGTCCCGCGTGTGCTTCAGTCAGTTCTGCTGCTGTCAGAATCCATTACCTGCGGTCGGCTCGCAGGCTCTGCCGACCATTTGTGGCGTGCTGTTTGTTTTTTCGCTGTTTATTCTCCGAGCATTCCTTTACAATTTCGTTAAAAGCCACTCATCAATTTCTCCTCTCCGGGCGTATCTTTTAGCCGCAAAGAATCAGCGTGTAGTCCTTGATACCATCACTATGCTCGGTAATCGTGGCGATCATTATTCCAGGACAGAAAGAGTTTTTGTTATGATTTTAATATTACATAATAATAGAGAGTTTATTGATGGTAATACACAAATCATTCCCACCTAGTAGAAATTCATACTGATATTTTCTTTAAACTAATAGTTTTGACTGATTCCGTGCATTTTTCTGCTGTAAATTTTCACTTCATATTCCATATTATTGCACAATTTAGATCTAGGACATTTCCATATAGCTACGTTTGTTTCCTGGCTGTTCCCTCTTCAGAAATCAGCGAAGGAGAATTTTACCTTGTATCAGCACCTTCCCCTGATCCCTGTTCACATAGACAGCTGTTCACCCATAGACTGTACCTTGGGTGAAATTGTGTGCTTTACTGTTAAAAATATGCCAGTTTAACGTCGTGGCGCGCTTTCGTACCACTCCACTGGTACCAGCTGTAACGTGTCAATTGCTGGGGGAATACCTACTCCTAAAGAGATTTTTCGTTCAGGAAACGGTTAGTTCCTTCGAAAAATTAATGGGACACTATGTGACTCAGAGAAGTTAGACGCTTAGTTCTACAGCAAAAACCGGATAATGTTGAACACCTTCTGAGCTATATAAACAATTTCTTAAATCTGCAGTCTGTCCGTACCGCCCATAGTACCTGGGTAATACCGAAACCCTTATCAAGTAATAATAATAGTATGAAATAAAGAAGAAGGTGGACTATGTCCGCATAGCCCTGCACCTTACAGGTATACTAAAAT